>NW_024098155.1:0-58115 GCF_016545835.1 Crotalus tigris | reverse complement strand
TCTCTATTTTAAAATTTTATTGTATTTTTATAAATGATTGTATGTTTTAAAAAATAAAAATTTTCAATAAAAAAAAAAGAGAACTATACAAAGAAAGAGTCAATGTAACCATCTGGGGCATGGACTTTTCTCCTTTCTTTGACTGGAAGATTTGAAAATTTAAGTTGGACTCTATGAGTTGAAATCTATCAAGTGTAATCCTTAAGTAGGAGGACATAGTTTATATATGAACATTGAGAATAAGAGGCTGATGCCTGGAATGGATGTTCATCACCCAGATAGAATTATTCCATGCACTGCCAGTCTGTAGAATATTTGCAATTCCTGGCCTTTGGCCATCCAAACCAGAATTGCTATTACTCCATGATATATGGAGGAATCTAAGGATTCATCCCAAGCCTCTTCTTCATGAGTTGACCTAGAACAGCTTGTCTGGAGACCAAGGGAATAGAATCTACCATTATCCGAAGCTCTAACTATACTACATTCCACAAAAAATAGTTTGCTTTGAAAATAGTTTTTGAGTCTTAACTGTGCTCACCTTTAATCATATCAAACCTCTCTTCCACCATCTCTTTGAAGCCAGCCATGTGCAGAAGATAGAATGCACAAGACTCTTCCAGCATAGAATCAGTCAAAAGGGTGCCAGAGTTTCTCTTGTGGTGGTTCCACCAGCCAGAGACAGAAGTTAAAGGTGCAAGTGGTTTGCATGAAGGAACCGATGCTTTGGGCCTCTGGGGATTTAAGAGCAATGGGGTTGACCCCAAGAGGAGATCCTTTTCCTTCAAGAAGATGAACGTATCAAATCTCCCCCGAATAAGCATCATGTTCTTTCTATCCATATTCCTTGCCACCATTGGTGAGCTACCTTGAGTTGGTGGAAAAGAGAAGCTGTGTCTTCTCCAAAATGGTGGCCAAGGTTTCTTCATAATCCCTTAAATAAGCGTTTCTTTGCTGTGTTTCCTTGCAGATCTCAGCCTTCAGCAGCTGCAAAGCCTGAAAGATGCAGAATCGGTGCCTCTTGGTGGGACGGTCACCCTATCTTGCAGATACTCTACTGAAATCATCAATGACAACAATTACCCTTGGTGGGCCCAGCAACATCCAGGCAAACCACCCTAGCTCTTGGTTTACCAGACCAGTGTCAAACCTTCTGATGTTCCAGCCCGCTTCTCTGGGTCCAAGTCAGGGAATGTGATGTCGCTAACCATAACAGAAGCCTTGGCAGAAGATGAAGCCATCTACTATTGTTGCGTACACACAGGGAGTGCATAGGACAGTCATTCAGTGCAATGGGGAAGGATGACAAAAACTCTCTCTTTCTTTGCTCTCTTCAGGCATCATTACCAGTTGGTTGGTCTCTTGAGCTTCTTGTTCATAATGCAGTCAATCTGCAGATGAAAGGACCAGAAAAGTTGTAATGAAAGTACTATTTTGGAACAGATATAGGCATTCAAATGCATGGAGAAATTACTAATTTGGATTCAATTCAAATTTGAACATAATTCTTCTCCATCTTTTTCTCCTTTCTTCACTCTCTCCCTTCTCCCTCCTTCTCTCTCCTGCCTCATCTCCCTCCCTCCCTCCCTCCCTCTTCTTTTGGTTACAGGTTTGGAATCCCAGTTGATATTAACTAAACCATCCACCCTGTCTGCATCTCCAGAATCAATGGTTAGAATCCCTTGCACAATGAGCAGTGGCAACACCATTACTAGTGCAAGAGCTGGATGGTTCCAGCAGAAACCAGGTAGTGTTCCATGGTTTCTGTATCACTATTATACCAGCACTGATCAAGGCAGAGGAACTGTGGATCCCAAGCAGATTCAGTGTTTCCTCTGATCACTCCCAGAACCTCTGGAATCTAGTGATCACTGGCATTCAAGTGGAACACGAGGCAGATTATTACTGCAGCACATGGAACAACAAACTTGATATGCACATGGCAGTGCAGTTCTAGGAGGAACTGATACAAAAACAGGACGCTTGGTTGCCCAAGGCATCTATCAGCAGGGGAAGATGATGAAGAATCACCAAACACTGAACACAGAAGTTTTGAGTTCTCCATCACTGGATGTTTTGAAGAGATTGGACAACTATTTGTCTGACATGATATAGGGTTTCCTGCTTGAGCAAGGGGTTGGACTAGAAGACCTTCCAACTCTGTTATTCTGTTAATTCAACTTTGATTTCTATTCATATCAGTAGACTCAATCAATCAACACACACTCACAAACACACACATGCATTCTGGGAGGATGATGAGGGAGAACGTTATGTTGACAGTAGTATAGTATATTAATGTACATCCTAATAATCAAAGGAATAGCTTACCTCCTAGAGTTATGGGTACTCCATAATAGATTGGACAGCCATTTGACTGGGAGGGTATAAAGTCTCCTGCCTTGAGCAGAGGGTTGGACTAGAAGACTTCCAAGGTTTCTTCCAGCCCTATGATTCTATGATTCTGATTACTGTCTTTCCCAGCACCAAAAATTATCTTGAGGCTATATGTCAGGGATGAAACTTTGGCAGCTTCATACTTCTGTGCTCCAACTTGCCTTTAGATGAAGGGGGGGGAGGGGATGTTACTTTCAAATGGGTAGATGGAGAAACAAAGCTTCTTTGATTCAGCTGCAGACTGAAAGAGCTTGAAGCCTTGTCAAGGACACCAGAACAGGTGTGGATTTGAAGCAGACGGTTCCCATAACAAAGTGGACTTGTTGATATGGATTATGTAAGACATTGGGGGTTTGGCTGGGAGAACTATTTTTTAAGTCTATGAATTGGTGTTAGAGCCTCAGAGTTAGTTTTTCTTTGACAGAACCAAGCTGTGTAGTCAATAAACAGTAATGTTTTTTGGAAATGAACCAGGAGTTTTATTTGGAATCTCAAGCTGGGTGTTGACACTATAGTGATAGGACCAGTAGAGGTCAGGATTGCCATACTTTCTAAACTTAGTCTGTCACTTTCGTCTGCAGAAGAGTTTAGGTTTCAGATGCTGGGTATTCCGGCTGACAGTTGCAATAAGACAATGACACATTTCCTTGCTAAATAACCCCAATCTCTATTTGAAGTGTAATAGCAAGGCTGGTTTACATCACAGAACATTGCTCAGAAGGAGAAGCACAGGAGAAAATCAACTAGACTCAGAAGAATACATTACTACTGATTCATATTCCAGCACTTTTTGATGGAGAGGAAAACATGGCATGTGTTCAAGGATGATCTTTTTCAAGCTATTTCCTTTCTGAGGAGCAAGTTTCAGAAACTGTGTAAAATGCAAAACACAATAGAATGTCATGGGAAAGAATTGCAATCCTTCAATTGCAGCTCAAAGGCTGCTTTTAATGCTGGTTTATTTTACTAACTACAAAGCCATTTTGATGGTCTCTATTTTCGTAATAATTGAAAGCAGTGAAATAGGGTGAATGAGAATCATGGTTGAAGACAACTCAACGATCTTAGTGATGGAGTTGGGATTTTGTTCTAGGATTCTCCAGTTCCTGCTCTGAACTCTTATTTCACCAGTGTGCCTCTTTGTCACCAAGTTCACAAACATCATCTCTTGATCAACAAGGTGTAGAGATGAGCACTATTTAAACAGAACCTGATTTGCATGCTGGTTGCATTCCTCATCTCTAGAGGTTTAAGAGAGACCTTACAGAAGACATGTAGTGATCTTTAGATTCGGGAAGATCTCACCACCCACCATGGCTTGGATTCTTCTGCTCTTCACCATCTTGTCCTCCTTTGGTGAGACAAGAGAATCAGGGGAATGAAGAGATAACTCTTTTAGTGATTTTTCATAGGAAGCATAGTGCAAGCGAATGTTGATTGTCATGCTATTATATACCACAGTGTAGAACTGTTGCTATTATTATTTTTTTTTTTTAAAAAAAAAAAACATATTCTCTTTCAGGGACCAGTGTCCAGCAGCTGCAAAGCCTGAAGAATTCAGAATCTGTCGCTGTACATGGCACAGTCACCATGTCCTGTAGCTATAGTGGTGGAACTATATCAAACAACAATTACCTTCGATGGCTCCAGCAGAAGCCCGGGAAAGTTCTAAAGCTCTTAGTTGCTACCAGCAACAGCAGGCCAACTGGTGTCCCAGCCCGCTTCACTGGGACCACCTCCAGGAACACCATGTCCCTGACCATTGCAGGAATTTTGGGTGAAGATGAGGCTACTTATTACTGTGCTGTCTGGACTGGGAGCGGGTACACAGCGCTTGATTCAAATAGAGAAGTGAAATAAAAACTCTCTTACTAGACTGGGCTGTCCCAATGTACAGGAGATCTTAAACAAACTTCTTGAGTGAAGGCTTTCTGGATAGCGATTGCATGTTTTCAAGGGCTGTGATGGAATGTAGTCTGGATTCCCAGGGAGGAGGGGCTTCATTCCAGAGGACCAAGAGACAGCAAAGTTTAGATGGTTGGTAGAAAGAGGGTCAAGATAGTTCTTCCTTAAAAGTTCTTTAATGATTCAAGAAGTTGCCTTAGTTTGGCAAGATTTCTATCTATAGGTGAGGAACAATGAAGAGAAGTGCTGTGAAATGTTTCAGTGTGCCTTTTCTTAGTTCTGGGGTCTCATATGTGCCAAGAAGTCACAGCATTCATCAAAACTATTACAAAAATATCTGGCTATCAATTTTCCAAGTTTTTTTTAAAGAAGAAAAGTAGTTTAACACTCCAATATCTATTATTTCTTTGTGTCATTATGGCAATGGTGTTTTGTCAGAATTTGTAAATCCCGTTCAACCTGAAGCTAATTGTGTGAATCAATGAGATGGGAGAGGAAACATTATTCTAATCTTCTTTCCGCCCCCATAAATTATATATCACGCATATTTCTAGTGCTGAGTTTGAAACAGAGAAATACTACAGGCAAACCATTCTTTTAAAAGCGCTTTGTTCCTTCTCTTTTGCCTTCCCACTTCATTCTATCAGTTAAACTAGTCAACAGACCTAATAGAGCTTCAGTTCACAAACACTTATAATATTTAATAAAGTATCTTAGTTGGAAATATCTATGTAGGAAATGACCAGGCTGAACCTGAGGGAGGCGTCAAGCATGTCATTAGTTTGGAGTCCGTTCATGCCCACAACAGTCTAGCCCACCTTGAATTCCGTTATCTACAACCAATTTGCCTTGACCATTAGTAGTTCAGCTTCCTATAGAGAACATAAGCTTGCAATAAACCTTTATATTCATTTGAACTGCCCGGATGTCCTGATTTTCCCTTGCTTAACATTAGGCAATCAAATCTCCTTCAAATTTTGGAAAAACCCCTAGGAGCATCATGGATCCAGCTTCTCCTTGGAATGAGCATCTATGGACTCCAAGTCTTATGAATCCCTGTAGTCTCTAGATTGATTTTTTGACAATGCTAGAAGACTCCCTCCCTCTGCTGAACGCAGTGTGTTTACTGAAGATATCAATATAACAATTAAGATATAATTAATAACATCTCTGAAACAAAAGGTTCTAATCTCACCGAACCTTGAGTAACAATACAGCAGCACCATCGTGTGGCAAATGGCTTTTTTTTTAAAAAAAAATCAAGTTGTCATTTGTTGAACATGGCTCACTCACCCCACACAGCACTCATTTTATTTAGCAATAGAATCAAGATCACATGAAGTATTAATACCACTTTACAATGCCTTGGTAAGGCCACGCTTGGAATACTGCATCCAATTTTGGTCACCACAATGTAAAAAAGATGTTGGGACTCTAGAAAGAGTGCAGAGAAGAGCAACAAAGATGGGAGTTTTTCCCAGTTTCTCCTGAATCAACCAGCCTCTGTGTCTGGATCTCCTACAGAGACAATTGATATCTCTTATACTAAAAGCAGTGGAACGATTGGATCAGGATATTCTTCCTGGTATCAACAGAAGCCTGGCAGTGCCCCCAAACTCCTTATATATGCCGATAGCAGCAGAGCCTCTGGAAATCCAGCATGATTCTCCAGTTCTGTTGAAAACTCTAGAAAATCTGCAGTGTTAAGCATCTCCAGTCTTGAGGCAGAAGATGAGGGTGACTATTATTGCCTGGATTATTTGGGTGGTGGCTAGTGCACAATGATACAATCCTGCCGAAGAGCTGAACAAAAACCCTTGCAGGAGGTGATGAGCACCAATGGTCCATTTGGAGACAATAGCCATATTATCCATCTTCATCCCACATTTCAACTATGACCTGTTCTTCTTCTCCTCCTGTTCTTCTCTGCCTACTGCACTGGTGTTGGTCCACTTTAGGTTTTCTAACATCAAGCCTTTTGATTTGGAACACCCACATTTTGGTTCTTATTCTTCAATTTTGATCAGAGAAGCTTCTTTGGAGTCCTTCACTCTTCCCTTTCACATCTAACTTGTCTCTCTCCTTTGAAATTACACCATTTTGGCTGAAATTTCTCTTTTCTCTTTTCTTCCTTTCAGATCTTCCTTTCACATTGGCCTAGTGGACAATCATTTAAATATGAGCCAGTCGTGTGCTGCAGCTGCCAAAAAACCCAACACAGTGCTAGGCTGCATTAACAGAGGGATAGAATCAAGATCACATGAGGTATTAATACCACTTTACAATGCCCTGGTAAGGCCACACTTGGAATACTGCATCTAGTTTTGGTCATCATAATGTAAAAAAGATGTTGAGACTCTAGAAAGAGTACAGAGAAGAGCAACAAAGATGATTAGGGGACTGGAGGCTAAAACATATAAGAAACGGTTGCTAGAATTGGGTATGTCTAGTTTAACGAAGAGAAAGACGAGGGCGGACATAATAGCAGTGTTCCAATATCTCAGCGGCTGCCCCAGAGAAGAGGGAGTCAAGCTATTTTCCAAAGTGCCTGAAGGCAGGACAAGAAGCAACGGATGGAAACTAACCAATGAGAGAAGCAACCTAGAACTAAGGAGAAACTTCCTGATCGTTAGAACAGTTAACCAGTGGAACAACCTGCCTCCAGAAGCGGTGAATGCTCCAACACTGGAAGTTTTTAAGAAGAGACTGGACAGCAATTTGTCCGAAATGGTATAGGGTTTCCTGCCTGAGCGGGGGTTGGACTAGATGACCTCCAAGGTCCATTCCAACTTATCATCATCATCATCATCACTATTATTATTATTATTATTATTATTATTATTATTATTATATCTCAGGGGCTGCCACAAGAAGAGGGAGTCAAGCTATTCTGCAAACCACCTGAAGGCAGGAGAAGAAGCAACAGATGGAAACTCATCAAGGAGAGAAGCAACCTAGAACTAAGAAGGAATTTTCTGACAGTTAGAACAATTAACCAGTGGAACAACCTGCCTGCAGAACATGTGACTGCTCCAACACTGGAAGTTTTTAAGAAGAAACTGGACAGCCATTTGTCCAAAATGGTATAGGGTTTCCTGCCTGAGCAGGAGGTTGGACTAGATGACTTCTAAGGTCCCTTCCAACTTTATCATCATCATCATCATTATTATTATTATCATCATCATCATCATCATCATCATCATCATCATCTTTTGGTCCAGGTTGTCCTTAATCATTCCCTTTCTCTTTCAGCATCCTGTAGAGAAATCCTGCATCCTCAGGATTTGTTAAGCGGACACATTGGAGATTAATGCACCTCCTGGGATCACCGGTGCCGTCAAACCTCTGATATATGAGCAGAATAAAAGAGCCTTCAAAATCTCAGCTCAGTTCTCTGTCAACTGTTCTTCCAACTTTGCCTCCTTGATCATCAGCAATCTCTCTTGCATTGGCTACAACAGGATGTTCTTCTGCTGCTTTTGTTCGTCTTAAACGTCGGGTTATTATTTTTCTTCAATTTTATGGTTTTCTAGAGCATAACTATGTTCCCCTTACCCTTCCTCCTTCTCACCCACCTGTGGATGTTTGATGGTATTAGATATTCTCCAAGACACCTGAAGGCAGGAGAAGAAGCAACAGATGGAAACTCATCAAGGAGAGAAGCAACCTAGAACTAAGGAGGAATTTTCTGACAGTTAGAACAGTTAACCAGTGGAACAACCTGCCTCTAGAACATGTGACTGCTCCAACACTGGAAGTTTTTAAGAAGAAACTGGACAGCCATTTGTCCAAAATGGTATAGGGTTTCCTGCCTGAGCAGGGGGTTGGACTAGATGACCTCTAAGGTCCCTTCCAACTTTATCATCATTATTATTATTATCTTTTGGTCCAGGTTGTCCTTAATCATTCCCTTTCTCTTTCAGCATCCTGCAGAGAAATCCTGCATCCTCAGGATTTGTTAAGCGGACATATTGGAGATTAATGCACCTCCTGGGATCACCGGTGCCGTCAAACCTCTGATATATGAGCAGAATAAAAGCGCCTTCAAAATCTCAGCTCAGTTCTCTGTCAACTGTTCTTCCAGCTTTGCCTCCTTGATCATCAGCAATCTCTCTTGCATTGGCTACAACAGGATGTTCTTCTGCTGCTTTTGTTCGTCTTCAGTGTTGGGTTATTATTTTTCTTCAATTCTATGGTTTTCTAGAGCATAACTATGTTCCCCTTACCCTTCCTCCTTCTCACCCACCTCCTTTGCAGACATGAAAAAAATGGGGGTAAAGTTGTCATTTTCATTTCATATAGATGACCATGATTCTTCTTTACCTTGGCACCAGCCTTGCCTAACATCAAAACATATCTTGACGCTACATAATCTTGACAGTAGAGGTCAGGACTGTCATATTTTCTAAACTTAGTCTGATATAGCATAGATAGAATAACAGAGTTGGAAGGGACCTCGCAGGTCATCTAGTCCAACCCCCTGCCTAAGCAGGAGACCTTACACCATTTGTGACATATGGCAGTCCAGTCTCTCCTTGAAAGCCTCCAGTGATGAAGCTCCCATAACTTCTGAAGGGAAGCTGCTCCATTGGTCGATTGTTCTCACTGTCAGGAAATTTCTCCTTATTTCCAGGTTGAATCTCTCCTTGATCAGTTTCCATCCGTTATTCCTTGTCTGGCCTTCAGGTGCTTTGGAAAATAGGTTGACCCCCTCCTCTCTGTGACAGCCCCACAAATATTGGAAGACTGCTATCATGTCCCCCCTTGTCCTTCTCTCCATTAAACTAGACATACCCAATGCCTGCAACCGTTCTTCATATGTTTTAGCCCCCAGTCCCCTGATCAACTTTGTTGCCCTTTTCTGAACTCTTTCTAATCCATTTTAGTCCAAAGAAGAGTTTAAGGACTCTGGGTATTCAGGCTGACAGCAGCAATGAAAAAACATTTCCCTCCCACTAGATCAGGCTGGTCGTATCCCTACGTTGGTCTAATCACATGGGTGGTTTATACCAGCGGTGTCAAACTCAATTTCATTGAGGGCCGCATCAGCATTGCGGTTGCCCTCAGGGGGCCGGGTGGGTGTGGCCAGGGTGGGTGCGGCCTACTGGGTGGGTGTGGATGGAGTTGGGTGTGGCCTACTGGGTGGGTGTTGCCAGCTCTACATTGTTTGTGTCAAGGGGGCCTGTGGGGGCCTGGGTAGGAGTGGGACAGATCTGAGGGTCTCCGGCAGAAGGGGGTGGGACCAGGGCAAGGGACAAGGCATGGTCCTCTGGAGGACCCTCACTGTTCCTCTCAGACCATGCGGGGGAGGGCTTATGGAGCTAATGCTGAATGCGTTTCAGCATAGATCGCCACCACAAAATTGTACATTGGCTCCCTTATATCTGAGGAAGAATTGATGAGCAGGCAGGACATTTGCATGAATTTGAATTCTCCACTGGCAATAGGCTTAAGAGCAGAGAGGACAGCTGGCTCTGCAGACAATTCAGTCCTGATCCCATCTTCCACCATGGCTTGGCTGCCTCTTCTTCTCATCCTCTCCTCTTCCTTTATGGGTAATTGAAGATTTGGGCTATCTACTAAAATTGGCTGGGACATACACTCTTGCCCCATCCCCTTATAATTCAGGGAAGTGGTTTCTCCTCTACTTCTTTGATTTCAGATTTCTGTTAATACCACACATTTCTCCTAAGTTCAATGAACATCGTGTTGACTGAGACTTTCCTGTCACCTTTGCTTTTTTTCAGGGAGTTTTTCCCAGTTTGTCCTGAATCAACCAGCCTCTGTGTCTGGATCTCTTAGAGAGACAGTCCAAATCTCTTGTAAAAAAAGCAGTGGAACAATTGGATCAGGATATTCCTCCTGGTATCAACAGAAGCCTGGCGATCCCCCCAAACTCCTTATATATGACGATAGCAGCAGAGCCTCTGGAATCCCAGCACGATTCTCCGGTTCTGTTGAAAACTCTAGAACATCTGCCATGTTAAGCATATCCAGTCTTGAGGCAGAAGATGAGGCTATCTATTATTGTGCCTCTTATACAGGCAGTGGCTCGTACACAGTGCTACAATTCCACTGAAGAGCTGAACAAAAACCTTTCAGGAGGCAATCACCGATGTGCATGACTGGGCAATGTGTGACATCTTCTTCTTGGTTCCGCTTAACCTTCTCAAACTGTAAGGTGCTTCCTTCTTGGTGTCATACCTACTTAGACTCCCAGGGATGTGATAGTGTCTGAACTGGAGAAGGTTATTATTATTGGTCTGGGACTTCATGGTGGGGGGAATGAAGAGGATCAGTTGAATGATGGATTATGAATTGTTGAACATAAAGAGTCACCCAGAACACTTCTGATAATTGTTGTTTGGAGACAACAATCATATTGTTGATCTTTATCCCACATTCCAGCTACAACCGAACTATGTTTCCTCCTGACCTTCTCTGCCTATTGCAATACTGTTGGACAACGTTTCTAGCATCAACCCTTCTGATATGGAACACTCACGTTTTGGTTCTTCTTGACCAATTCTGATAAGAGAAGCTTCTTTGGAATCCCTCACTCTTCTCTTTCATGTCTAACTTTTCTCTCCCCTTTGAAATTATACCTCCTTGGATGAAGCTTTTCTCTTTGCTTTCTTTCAGACCTTTTGGTCCAGCTTTTCCTTCATCACCCCCCTTCCCTTTCAGCATCCTACAGAGAAACAGTCAGGATTTGTTGTATGAAAATGAGTGGAAACACTGGAGAGTAATACAACTCCTGGGATCAACAGTGCCATCATCAGACTCATGAATAAAATAAGAGAGACCCTTTGAAGCCACAACTCAGTTCTCTGGCCCTCTCCATAGTTCTTCCAATTCTGTCTCCTTGAGCATCTTCAACCACTAGCAGATTGCCTACAACAGGAATCTCCTTTGTTGATGTTTGTTTGCCTTCAACACTGGATTTTTTTTTAACTCTGTGGTTTTCTAGATCATAACCATGTTCCGCTTCCTATTCTACTTTCTGATCCACCCCTTTTGAAGCATAAAAATAATTTTCAACATGCTATTTACGTTTGAGTAGGTCACTCTGCTTCTTTATTTTGACAAAGAGAATCTTGGCATCTGCTTTGCCCAACACCTATAAAACACTTTGAGGCTATGGTGACATAACCAATAGAGGTCAGGATTGCCGTGTTTTCTAAACTAAGTCTGAAATTTTAGTCCACAAAGTTCTACCTTAAGCATTTTTGTTATTTATGTTGTCAGTAGCAATGAGAAAACGTGCATTATTTCCTTTCTCACAGAACACAAGTGGCAGAAACTGGATAAAAATCAAAATGTAACAGAATGCATGGGAAAGAGTATGAATGTTATTCAATTAAAAGAAATAAGTAAATGTTTAAATAAAAGTTTGGGGACACCATATATTCCTGAATTGGATCATACAATTCTGGGGAGTATTTTTTTATGCTGATATAGTCTGTTTTCTACTATATCTTGATTTTCTCTGTTCTCACATTAATTTTATGTTGTGAAGTAAGCTGAATGAGGATTACAGCTGAAGACAACTCAGATTTTAATGGCGGAGTTGGGATTTCATCCTAGGATTCTGTACTTCTCTAGTATAAACTCTTATTTGACCAGCTCACCTATTCAGCTCTAAGCTCTCAAATGTCATCTGTCCATCAAAATGGTGCAGGTTACACCTTTAGTTAACTGGGCAACCTATTTGGTAAAGACAGGCATCATCATCCTTTAAAAAAACCATCTCATTTGCATGCTAATTGTATTCCTCACCTCTAGAGATTTAAGAGAGGCCAGGTTGAACCCAATGACTGATTGATTCATTCAGGAAGATTGTCTAATTGTCCAGTATGGCTTGTATTCTTCTGCTCTTCACCATCCTGTCATCCTTTGGTGAGACCAACAGAATCAGGGGAAAGAAGGGTTAATTGTTGTGAGGGTCTCCATGTGGAATGCAGTGCAGGAGAATGTTGGGCGTGGTTTGGCTGTATAACGTAGTTTCACTTGATGTTCCTTAATTCCATGTTCTCTCTTATTCCCTTAATTCCATGTGCTCCTTCAGGGGCCAGTATCCAGCAGCTGCAGAGCTTGAAAGATCCAGATTTTGTAGCTCCAGCAGGGACAATCACCATGTCCTGTAGATACGATGGTGGAAACATCACTGACACCAACTACCCACGATGGATCCAGCAGAAGTCAGAGGAGGTTCCAAGGCTCTTAATACACAGCACCAGCAGCAGGCCATCAGGCGTTCCAGCCCGTTTCTCTGGCTCCAGGTCAGGGAACACCATGTCCCTGACCATCACAGGGGCCTTGGTGGAAGATGAGGCCACTTATTATTGCTTAGTTTGGATTGGGGACGGGTGCACAGTGCTTGATTCAGATAGAGAAATGAGACAAAAGCCCTTCAAAGGAAGTAAAACTCTTTCATAGGTTTGGTTTCCCTTCCAATAAAGAAGAGCTTCAGCCGATCAAGAAATGACATGATTGAATCTTCTCTTCTGTTTCTTAAACAGGAACATCTCTTTCTAAACTCCCCATCAAGTACTCAAGTGGGTCTTAGAGACAAGGAAAAAATGCCAGACATGGTTCATCCTGGTAAACCTGAAGTTAAACATGTAAGTACTAGTAATAGTAGTAAAGTTGGAAGGGACCTTGGAGGTCATCTAGTCCAACCCCCTGCTCAGGCAGGAAACCCTACACCATTTCGAACAAATGGCTGTCCAGTCTCTTCTTAAAAACTTCCAGTGTTGGAGCATTTACTGCTTCTAGAGGCAGGCTGTTCCACTGATTAATTGTTCTCACTGTCAGGAAGTTTCTCCTTAGTTCTAGGTTGCTTTTCTCCTTGATTAGTTTCCACCCGTTGCTTCTTGTCCTGCCTCCAGGTGCTTTGGAAAATAGCTTAATTCCCTCTTCTTTATGGCAGCCCCTGAGATATTGGAATACTGCTATCATGTCCCCCCTTGTCCTTCTCTTCTTTAAACTAGACATACCCAATTCTCGCAACCGTTCCTTATATGTTTTAGCCTCCAGTCCCCTAATCATCTTTGTTGCTCTTCTCTGTACTCTTTCTAGAGTCTCAACATCTTTTTTACATCGTGGTGACCAAAACTGGATGCAGTATTCCAAGTGTGGCCTTACCAAGGCATTGTAGAGTGGCATTAATATTTCACGTGATCTTAATTCTATCCCTCTGTTAATGCAGCCTAGCACTGTGTTGGCCTTTTTGGCAGCTGCAGCACACTGCTGGCTCATATTTAAGTGAGTGTCTACTAGGACTCCGAGGGCCCTCTCACAGTTACTACTATTGAGCATGGTGCCACCTATGCTGTACTTGTGCATTTGGTTTTTCTTGCCTAAATGTAGAACCTTGCTTTTTTCAACATTGAATTTCATTTTGTTAGTTAGTGCACAGTGTTCAAGTCTGTCCAGATCCTTCTGTATCTGAAGCCTGTCTTCTGGAGTGTTGGCTATTCCTGCCAGCTTGGTGTCGTCTGCAAATCTGATGAGTTCCCCATCTATCCCTTCATCCAAATCGTTGATGAAGATGTTGAAGAGAACTGGGCCCAGAACAGAGCCCTGGGGCACCCCACTACAATCTCAATAAAGTCTTTAGCCCAGGTTGATTGGTGTCCTTTTGCCAATTCAGATATTCTGTATATATCTAGAACTGTGATTCATCTGGGGAGAAATATTTCATTTGGTCTAATATTGATGAATGTCCTTTTATTCCCTCCCTTTGCTTCCCTGTCTTCACCCTCACTGAAATCCTACCTCAGTTAAGCTAGCAGAGGCATCTGATGAAGTGGGCTACAGCTCATAAATGTTTTGGCCTTTTAATATTATATGTTAGAACAATAATATAATTTAATATTACATTATGTGTTCTATATGGTAGAAAGGGTTACCAGAGACCTGATTTTGGAAAAAGACTCTAGGAAGTGGCACGGATCGAGTTTCCTTTTTATATTATGGTGGGACATCAGCTCCAATCTTAGTAGTCCATGTGGCCTCTGAACTGGATTTGTGTCTACCCTTGGAGATTCCCTCTCCAAGCACAACAACTTTTCAGGAAAACATGAACGTGTGACCTAACATATATGGTTATCATTCCTAACATCCCTGCCATAGGTCATAATTTCCCAGAAAAGCTGAGAGGGATCTGTCTCAGGTTGAAGAAGAAAGGATGAAGGAGATAAAGTGAGGACAATTCTCATGCATGCTTTCTACGCTGCAGTTGAGCTGAAGACCTTCCCAAATGTTCCCGCTCAGCCAAACAGGATGGTCTCCTCAAAAAAGTTGCATCAGCAAGTCATGATACTCAAAGAGAATAACAGAATAAGAAGGGATCTTGGAGGTCTTCTAGTCCAACCCCTTGCTCAGGCAGGAAGGAACCGTCAAGGGAAGGTCTTTCTTTTTATCATAACTGAGGAAGAGTCAATGAGCAGGCAAATCATTTGCATGAATTTGAATTCCCCACTGGCAAAAGGCTTAAGAGTGGAGAGGACAGCTGGATCTGCAGACAATTCAGATCTGATCCCATCTCTAACCATGGCTCAGCTGCCTCTTCTCCTCCTCCTCTCCTTCTCCTTTAGGGGTAATTTATGTCAAGGGATTTCTACTCAAAAATTGCAATGATTATAGCCTTCCTCAACCTCCTGATAATTCAGAAGTCCATCTCCTAATTGCCTTTCCTACCACACTTTTCTTCTGATTTAAATGAAGATTGTGCTGATAGAGTCTTTTTTTCATCTTTGTTTTCTTTCAGGGACTTTTTTGCAAGTCATGACTCAAACAGCCTCTGTGTCTGGATCTCTTGGAGGGACAATCCAAATTACTCGTACTATAAGCAGTGGAACAATTGACACAGGGGATTCCTCCTGGTATCAACAGAAATTTGGAAATGCTCCCAAAGTGATCATATATGAGGATAGCAGTAGAGCCTCTGGAATCCCAGAATGATTATCTGGTTCACTTGAAAACTCAGAAAAATCTGCAGTGTTGTTGTTGTAAATTGCGAAGTCGTGTCCGACCCGTCGCGACCCCATGGACAATGTTCCTCCAGGTCTTCCTGTCCTCTACCAGGTCTTCCTGTCCTCTGCAGTGTTAAGCATCTCCAATCTTGAGGTAGTGGATGAAGCTGATTATTATTGCACATATTATGTAGGTACTGGCAAGCACACGATGACACAATCCCACTGAAGAGCTGAACAAAAACCTTGCAGGAGGTGATGTCTGATATGCATGATTGGCAAATGTGTGACATATTTTTCTCTGTTCCTCTTAGCCTTCCCAAACTGTCAGGTGTTTCCTCACTCCTTTCACTCCGTTTTAGACTCTGGGGGATGTGATAGTATTTGAGTTGCAGAATGATGCTGCAATTGGACTGGGATATTATGGTGGGTGGGTAGAATGGGGCCAGTTGACTTATGACTTCACACATTCAGAACGCTTCGCATAGTGCTCCATTTAGAGACAACAGCCATATTATACATCTTTACCCCGCTTTCCAACTTTGGACTGCTTACATCTCCTCTTGTTCTTATCAGCCTTCTAATCTGGACATCCATGTTTTGGTTCTTATTGATCATTTCTGTTCAGGGAAGCTCCTTTTGAATCCATCACTCTTCCCCTTTCAGAAATAACTTTTCTCTCCCCTTTGAAATTACACCTCCTTGGTGGAAACTGTTCTTTGTTCTTGGCTTTCTTTCAGGATTTTGGTTGTCTTCAATTAGCCCCCTCCTCATTCAGCATGCTTTGGAGAAACAGTGAGAATCCTTTGTTCCAAAAGGAGTAGAAAAAATTGAGACTAATACCACACCTTAGATCTACATACAAGCAAATTGAGAGACCCTTTAAAATCTCAGCCAATTTCTCTGGCTTTGTCAACAGTTCTTCCAATTTTGTCTCCTGGAGATCTCTAATCATTCTCACATTGCTTACAATAGACCCCCTTCCTTTGCTGGTTTTGTTTCTCTGCACCTTTAGATATTTTTTGATTCCATATTTTTCTAGATCATAACTATGCTCCCCTTCTCATTCCTCCTGCTCATCCACCATCTTTAAAGTCATGAAAAAGTGGGTGTAAGCATGCCGTTTCATTTGATCTCAGTCACACCCCCCCATCCTACAGAGAAACAGTCAGGATTTGTTGTATGAAAATGAGTGGAAACACTGGAGATTAATACAATTTCTAGGATCAACAGTGCCATCATCAGACACATGAGCAAAATAAGAGAGACCCTTTGAAGCCACAATTCAGTTCTCTGGCCCTCTCCATAGTTCTTCCAACTCTGTCTCCTTGAGCATCTTCAACCACTCTCAGATTGCCTACAACAAGAATCTCCTTTGTTGATATTTGTTTGTCTAAATTTTGAATTTTTTTAACTCTATGGTTTTCTAGATCATAACCATATTCCTCTTCCTATTCTTCTTTCTGATCCACACCCTTTTGAGGGATAAAAAATAAATTTCAACATGCTATTTACGTTTGAGTAGGTCACTCTGCTTCTTTATTTTGACAAAGAGAATCTTGGCATCTGCTTTGCCCAATAAAACACTTTGAGGCTATGGTGACATAACCAATAGAGGTCAGGATTGCCGTGTTTTCTAAACTAAGTCTGAAATTTTAGTCCACAAAGTTGTACCTTAAGGATGTTTGTTATTTATGTGGTCAGTAGCAATGAGAAAACGTGGATTATTTCCTTTCTCACAGAGCACAAGTGGCAGAAACTGGATAAAAATCAAAAGGGAATGGAATGGAATGTGTCCTCAAAAGCTCCACCAGGAAATCCTACTGCTTGAAGAGAAGGAATCTTCAAAGGAAGCTCTTTCCTTTTATCTGAAGCTGGCTGTCATATCTGAGGAAGAATTGCTGAGCAGGCAGGACATTTGCATGAATTTGAATTCTCCACTGGCAAAAGGCTTAAGAGCAGAGAGGACAGCTGGCTCTGCAGACAATTCAGTCCTGATCCCATCTTCCACCATGGCTTGGCTGCCTCTTCTTCTCATCCTCTCCTCTTCCTTTATGGGTAATTGAAGACTTGGGCTATCTACTAAAAATGGCTGGGACTTACACTCTTCCCCCATCCCCTTATAATTCAGGGAAGTGGTTTCTCCTCTACTTCTTTGATTTCAGATTTCTGTTAATACCACACATTTCTCCTAAGGTCAATGGACAGAATGCTGACTGAGTCTTTCCTGTCACCTTTGCTTTTTTTCAGGGAGTTTTTCCCAGATTGTCCTGAATCAACCAGCCTCTGTGTCTGGATCTCTTAGAGAGACAGTCCAAATCTCTTGTAAAAAAAAGCAGTGGAACAATTGGATCAGGATATTCCTCCTGGTATCAACAGAAGTCTGGCGGTCCCCCCAAACTCCTTATATATGCCTCTGGAATCCCAGAACGATTCTCCGGTTCTGTTGAAAACTCTAGAACATCTGCCGTGTTAAGCATCTCCAACCTTCAGGCAGAAGATGAGGGTGACTATTTTTGCGGCTATTATACAGGCAGTGGCTCGTACACAGTGCTACAATTCCACTGAAGAGCTGAACAAAAACCTTTCAGGAGGCAATCACCGATATGCATGACTGGGCAATGTGTGACATCTTCTTCTTGATTCCGCTTAACCTTCTCAAACTGTAAGGTGCTTCCTTGTTGGTACCATATCTACTTAAACTCTCAGGGATGTGATGATGTCTGAACTAGAGAAGGTTATTATTATTGGTCTGGGACTTCATAGTGGGGGAAATGAAGGGGATCAGTTGAATGATGGATTATGAATCATTGAACATAAAGAGCCACCCAGAACACTTCTGATAATCATTGTTTGGAGACAACAATCATATTGTTGATCTTTATCCCACATTCCAGCTACAACCAGGCCATGTTTCCTCCTGACCTTCTCTGCCTCTTGCAGTACTGTTGGACAACGTTTCTAGCATCAACCCTTCTGATCTGGAACACTCACATTTTGGTTCTTCTTAACCAATTCTGATAAGAGAAGCTTCTTTGGAATCCCTCACTCTTCTCTTTCATGTCTAACTTTTCTCTCCCCTTTGAAATTATACCTCCTTGGATGAAGCTTTTCTTTTCTCTTTGCTTTCTTTCAGACCTTTTGGTCCAGCTTTTCCTTCATCACCCCCCTTCCCTTTCAGCATCCTACAGAGAAACAGTCAGGATTTGTTGTATGAAAATGAGTGGAAACATTGGAGATGAATTCAACTCCTGGGGTCAACAGTGCCATCATCAGACACATGAGCAAAATAAGAGAGACCCTTTGAAGCCACAACTCAGTTCTCTGGCCTTCTCCATAGTTCTTCCAATTCTGTCTCCTTGAGCATCTTCAACCACTAGCAGATTGCCTACAACAGGAATCTCCTTTGTTAATGTTTGTTTGCCTTCAACATTGGATTTTTTTAACTCTTTGGTTTTGTAGATCATAACTAAGTTCCCCTTCCTATTCTCCTTTCTGATCCACCCCCCTTTTGAGGCATAAAAAATAAATTGCAACATGATATTTATGTTCGAGGTAGGTCACTCTGCTTCTTTATTTTGACAAAGAAAATCTTGGCATCTGCTTTGCCCAACACCTATAAAACACTTTGAGACTACGGTGACATAACCAATAGAGGTCAGGATTGCCGTGTTTTCTAAACTAAGTCTGAAATTTTAGTCCACAAAGTTCTACCTTAAGCATTTTTGTTATTTATGTTGTCAGTAGCAATGAGAAAACGTGCATTATTTCCTTTCTCACAGAACACAAGTGGCAGAAACTGGATAAAAATTAAAATGGAATGGAATGGAATGTGTCCTCAAAAGCTCCACTGGCAAATCCTACTGCTTGAAGAGAAGGAATCTTCAAAGGATGCTCTTTCCTTTTATCTCAAGCTGGCTGTCATATCTGAGGAAGAATTGCTGAGCAGGCAGGGCATTTGCATGAATTTGAATTCCCCACTGGCAAAAGGCTTAAGAGCAGAGAGGACAGCTGGCTCTGCAGACAATTCATTCCTGATCCCATCTTCCACCATGGCTTGGCTGCCTCTTCTTCTCATACTCTCCTCTTCGTTTATGGGTAATTGAAGACTTGGGCTATCTACTAAAAATGGCTGTGACTTACAATCTTCCCCCATCCCCTTATAATTCAGACAAGTGGTTTCTCCTCTACTTCTTTGATTTCAGATTTCTGTTCCTACCACACATTTCTCTTTCGTGAAATGAACATTGTCCTAACGCTGCCACCTTTGCTTTTTTTCAGGGAGTTTTTCCCAAGTCTTGACACAACCAGCCTCTGTGTCTGGATCTCTTGGAGAGACAGTCCGAATCACTTGTACTAAAAGCAGTGGAACAATTGGATCAGGGGATTCCTCCTGGTATCAACAGAAGTCTGGCGGTCCCCCCAAACTCCTTATATATGGCGATAGCAGCAGAGCCTCTGGAATCCCAGCACGATTCTCCGGTTCTGTTGACAACTCGAGAACATCTGCAGTGTTAACCATCTCCAGTGTTGAGGCAGAAGATGACGGTGACTATTATTGCCTGGAATATTTGGGTGGTGGCCAGTGCACAGTGATACAATTCTGCTGAAGAGCTGAACAAAAACCCTTGCAGCAGGTGATGAACACCAATATGCATGACTAACCAATGTGTGACAATAACTTCTTGGTTCCTCTTAGCATTCTCAAATTCTCAGGTGCGTCCTTCCTTCTGTCACACCCTCTTAGACGCTTAGGGATGTGATGGTAACTCAATTCCAGAAGGGTGTTATAATTGGTGTGTGATTTTATGATGGGTGGAATGAAAGTGATCAATTGAATGATGGCTACATTTCACTTAAACATACCCATTCACCAAGAGGTCTTCATATAATGGTCCATTTGGTGACAATAGCCATATTATCCATCTTCATCCACATTTCAACTATGACCTAGCCATGTCTCCTCCTGTTCTTCTCTGCGTACTGCAATGGTGTTGGTCCACTTTAGGTTTTCTAACACCAACCCTTCTGATCTGGAACACCCCCATTTTGGTTCTTCTTGACCAATTTTGATCAGAGAAGCTTCTTTGGAGTCCTTCACTCTTCCCTTTCACATCTAACTTTTCTCTCCCCTTTGAAATTACAGCGTTTGGGCTGAAATTTCTCTTTTCTTCCTTTCAGATTGGCCTAGTGGACAATCACTTAAATAGGAGCCAGTCGTGTACTGCAGCTGCCAAAAAGGCCAACACGGTGCTAGGCTACATTAACAGAGGGATAGAATCAAGATCACATGAGGTATTAATATCACTTTACAATGCCTTGGTAAGGCCACACTTGGAATACCGCATCCAGTTTTGGTCACCACGATGTAAAACAGATGTTGAGACTCTAGAAGGAGTACAGAGAAGAGCAACAAAGATGATTAGGGGACTGGAGGCTAAAACATATACGGAACGGTTGCTGGAATTGGGTATGTCTAGTTTAACAAAGAGAAGGACAAGGGGGGACATGAGAGCAGTATTCCAATATCTCAGGGGCTGCCATAAAGAAGAGGGAATCAAGCTATTTTCCAAAGCACCTGAAGGCAGGACAAGAAGCAATGGGTGGAAACTAACCAAAGAGAGAAGCAACCTAGAACTAAGGAGAAACTTCGTGATTGTTAGAACAGTTAACCAGTGGAGCAACCTGCCTCCAGAAGCGGTGAATTCTCCAACCTGGAAGCTTTTAAGAAGACACTGGACAGCCATTTGTCCAAAATGGTAGAGGGTTTCCTGCCTGAGCAGGGGGTTGGACTAGATGACCTCCAAGGTCCCTTCCAACTTATCATCATCATCATCATCATCATCATCAACATCATCATCATCATCATCATCATCATCATCATTATTATTGTAAGGACCCACCCCACTTTGCATCTTAAGAAGACAGAACTCTTGGAATAATTCTTCCAACAGGAATCCTTTATTAAGAGAAAATGGTTGCAGGCATGCTAGACAGGACTTGGGGTTCAAGCTCTCCCATTCAAGGTTTTAGGGGTTCCCCAGTAGTCCCACCCAATCAACCCCCCTTCCAGTGATAGTTTCAAGTATCACAATTCCACTCCCTTTCTTCTTTCTTCCATCTGGATGGAGACTTCAGATAACTACATGAAAGGCAACTTCCCTCCTTTGGTATGTTAACACTTCGAGGTTACAATAAACACACATTCAGCATTCAGCTCTTTGAAGTGTAAAGAAGGAAGTGAGGGCCATAAAGCCCCTTTGTTCTCCCTCTTCTCTCCCTCTTATGGCAGAATCCAGAGAAGGCAGAATTGGGAGTTTCTATATTTGATAATTTAAAGATGAAATATAATTGGATTCTGACATCCGGCCCCTCTTAACAATAAGAGAGATCCACCTGAAGAAAACACAAGTATAAAATTTAGTCAGGATTGTTAGGATACTCTGTGTGAAACTTCTTCAATAGCTTCGGGGCTCTGACATGACGTTTATGGACCCACTCCTTTTGTGAGGGAGGGAGGTGTTTCCAGGCAACTAGGTACTGAGTTGCTCCATGATATCTCCTAGAGTCAAGGACTTCCTTTATTTCGAAGTGTTGTTCACCCTCCACCATGATTGGAGGTGGTGGGGGGGGGGGATTTTTGGCCGTACAGGTGACTGATGCTCCCTTTTCAGCAAGCTGCAATGAAAAATTGGGTGTATTTGCCTGAGATTTTTGGGTAATTCTAATTCTACTGTTACTGGATTTATGATTCTTTTAATTGGAAAAGGTCCTATGTATTTTGGTCCAAGTTTTTTTACAGGGCTGTAGGGACTTTAGGTATTTTGTAGATAAGTACACCATCTCTCCTATAATGAATGGTGTAGGCTCAACCCTTTTTTTATCGGCTTGTGTTTTGTAAGCCTGCCTAGCTTCATCTAGTGCTTTTCTGACTATTGGCCATGTGTTTTGTAATTTTTCCATCCATTCTTTCAGCGAGGGGATCGTTGGTTCGTTTGGGGTTAATTCTGGCATGGGGTTGAAACTTTGACCGGTGGCTATTGGAAAAGGAGTGTAACCTGTGCTGGAGTGGACTGCATTATTGTAGGCAACTTCTGCAAAGGGGAGTAAGTCCGCCCACTCGGTCTGCTGGAAACTAAGAAAACATCTTAAATATTGCTTAAGTACTGAGTTCATTTTTTCATCCCCCCCATTTCCTTGAGGGTGGTGGCTAGATGTCAGTCCCTGAGTGGTTCCTAAGAGGGATAAAAATTCCTTCCAAAATGCAGACGTAAATTGCACCCCCCTGTCAGAGATGATGCGTTTGGGTGCCCCATGCAATCTGTAAATGTGTTGGATGAAAAGTTTTGCTAAGGCTTTTGCAGTGGGAATCTTTTGGCAAGGGATAAAGTGCACCTGTTTGGAAAACAAGTCTGTGACCGTCCAGACCACAGTATTCCCATTGCTTTCTGGCAATTCCACTATAAAATCCATGGCTATTTCTCTCCAGGGGGATGAGGGACTTGCCACTGTTTGCAATAGTCCTGGCACTTTCCCTTGCAACCTCTTTGCCGTGGCACATTTTGGACAACTGGCTATATAACTTTCAATGTCCTTTTTCATGGATGGCCACCAAAATTGCCGTTTAATTAAATGTAAAGTTTTTACAAATCCAAACTGCCCTGCTGATTTTGTGTCATGGCAAAGGTGCATGAAAGTTACTCTTTGAGTTGTTGGTATATATAACTTTTCACCTATCCAAGGCAACCCGTCTTTCATTGTGCACACATTTTTGTTTTTCTGGAACCAATCATCTGTTTCCAAACTTTTTCTGAATTCAATTCCAGTTTGGCTGTCCAGTTGTGGTTTTATTTTGGCTTGGGTTCTTGTGGTTACTGGTGCCGCCAGTTGTGACTCTGCCATTATTGGTCTAGAGTCTGTGTTTCGTGCGCTGTTATATTGGGGCATGCGAGATAGTGCATCTGCCAGGAAGTTCTTTCTTCCTGGTAAATGTTTGAGCTTAAATTGGAATTGGTGAAAATGCTGGGACCAGCGGGCTTGTTTGGGATTGAGTTTCCTGGAAGTTTTCAGGGCTTCCAAATTTTTGTGATCAGTCCACACCTGGAAGGGAATTTTGTTGCCTTCCAGGAACTGTTGCCATGTGAGTAATGCCCAACGTATCCCATAAGCCTCCTTCTCCCATACGGGCCAGCGCTGTTCTGTTTACGTGAGTTTCTTGGATGTATATGCACAGGGTTGCAATACTGCATCATCATTTTCTTGTAATAGCACAGCCCCCACTGCCACATCACTTGCATCTGCCTGTATTATGAAGGGTTTGTCCATGTCTGGGTGCCTTAGTAATGGTTCGGCAGAAAAAAGTCTCTTTAGTCTCTCAAACGCTGCTTGGCACTCCATTGTCCATGTTAGTGGCTGGATAGGTTTTACTGAGGATGTTCCCTTCATTTTTAGTAAGTTAGTGAGGGGCAAGGCTATCTGTGCAAATGAGGGGATGAATTGGCGGTAAAAATTTGCAAAGCCCAGGAAACTTTGTAGTTGCTTTCTTGTGCGGGATGGTGCCCATTCTAATACTGCTCTGACCTTCTCTGGGTCCATTTCAATGCCCTGTGGGGATATGCGATAGCCTAGGTAGTCTATTCTTTCCTGGTGGAATTCGCATTTTGAGAGTTTGGCATATAGGTGAGCAGCTCGCAGCTTCTTTAAAACCGCTCTGACAAGTTTGATGTGTTCTTCTTTTGTTTCAGTAAAGATAAGAATGTCGTCCAAGTAAACAAGGACCCCCTTAAACAGGTGCTCCCTTAGAACGTTATTGATTAATTGCATAAAGACTGCAGGGCCCCCTTGTAATCCAAATGGCAAGACTTTGAATTGATAGCACCCCATGGGGCAGTTAAATGCAGTCTTCCATTCGTCCCCTTCCTTGATTCTCACTCGATAGTAAGCTTCACTTAAGTCTAGTTTAGAAAAAATTTTCCCTTTCGATAGGTGTGACAGCATGTCTTTCATGAGGGGCAGCGGGTATAGGTTGCTTTCACTGATTGTATTCAGGGCCCTATAATCCACGCATAAACGTAAAGAGCCATCCTTATTCTCTATAAAAAGGACCGGGGCAGCCACTTTAGGCTTGGCTGGCTCAATGAAACCTCTCTCCAGGTTTTTTTTTATAAATCTTTCCATTTCCTCCTTCTCCTTTGGGCTCATGGAGTATAATCTGGGCTTCGGGAGTTTTGCCCCAGGCTTGAATTCAATGTACAGTCTGTGGGTCGGTGGGGGGGAAGCTCATTCGCCCTCTCCTCACTGACGACTTCAGCAAGGTCCCTATATTCCTCTGGTATTTCTGTTAATCTTTTTTCCTCTCCTATGGATGCTTTTTCTATTCTTGATTCTGGTAGCCTCTCTTGGGGTTTTAAGTCCATAGGGTCCCCCTTCGGGAATTTGATTTCTGTCGTCCTCCAATTTACCCAGGGGTTCCATTTTTTCAACAATTCCATCCCTAGAATCATTGGGCATTCCATACCTGGGGTCACCACAAACGTTAAGTCCTCTTCATGGTTGCCCAGGGAGAGATGTATTGGCAATGTGGCTAGGGTAGCTGGCACCCCCCCTGCTATGGATCCATCTAGCTGGCCAAATGAGATTGGTTGTTCCAGTCTCCTGGATGGGATGCCCAGATTCACCACTAGTGTTGGGCTAATGAGGCAGCGGGTACAGCCAGAGTCTATTAAGGCTTTCACCTTCACAGCTTCGGGCATGGGGGGGATTAATATAGTCACTGTTTTGAAGATGGGTGTGATGCATCCACTTACCAGGGGTTAGCCCTCCGAGCTGTCATCTGAGGCATCCACCGGCCCTGTGGTGTAGGCTGGAGTCCTTTCCCCTTGGTGAGCAGAGGTGGGGGTTTCTGCAATTTCCATCATTCTCATGGCCGGTTCTTTTGGCTTAGCTGAATACTTTCCGGGTTTGTTGATTGGGGATCTGTCTGGGTTGTGCTGGGGGGCCTTTGAGCGGCATTATACAGCTCGATGCCCTTCTCTTCCGCACTTGAAACATCCCATTTGCTTCTTGGCTGTATCCGATGATTTCACCGGTTGGTGTGTCAGCTCAGGCGGGGGGCGGCTCCATTGTTTTCCTCGGCGGTGCATCTTCAATATGTCGATCTCTGCTTCCTCTGCCAAGACGTACCATTCCTCAAGTCGATGTGGGTCCCCTCGGGGCAGGCAAGCATCATATAGATCATAGTTTACTCCGTCTTTGAAATGGCCAAGGAGGATGTCTTCTGGCCAATTCAGTTTGCTGGCAATGGCCCGGAATTCTTGGGTATACTCAGCCACTGGGCGTTTGCCCTGCCTCATCGTTGTTATTCTTTCACGGGCTTTGCGATCAGCCAGGGGGTCTTCAAATCATCTTCTCAAAGAGGACATGAAACGGTTGAAGTTACTGAGTTCTGGGGCATTGGAGTCATGCAAGTTCACTACCCAATCCGCAGCTGGTCCATCCAGGGCAGATTGCACGATCCGGATGCGGGCTTTGTCGCTGGGAATATCCTGCCCATATTCCTACATGTAGCTGAGGACTTGGGTTAGGAAAAACCCCAAGCGTGTTGGCTCCCCTTTGAATTTCACTTCCAACGGTGGACGTCTTGGAATGGATCGGTGCCTCTGTTGTGGGTGGTAGTGCCTTCCGTCCAGATTGCCATCTGTGGTCCGGTAGGGGGTGGGAGCTCCTGGATCAGTAGATGTCCCTGGGGGTGCAGGTTCCATGTCCTCCTCGGTGTCTCTCCCTTTGCGGCTCCAGGAGCTGGGGCGGCCGTAGGGTTCAGTATTCTCCTCTCCTAGGGAGCTGAGAGTTCTCTTCATCAGGTCAATAGCTTTCTCTAGGATCCAGTCTGAGTACGGTGCCCAGCTTTCTCCCTCTTCACTTGCGTGCAGGGATTTCTCCATCTCCTGCTTCCATTCTGGTTGCTTGGTCCCCCGTCTCAGGGTCACCTTTCTTGATTCCTTTCCCCACTCACTTTTCTTTCCAACGCCCATCGACCAGCGAGGCTTGTGGTCCTGTGTCTCCACCACTTCTTCTCCTGAGGAATCTGGCCTCTCGGATCCCAACATCTGGCAAGGTTCCAACTGGGTCAGCGGCTCTCTTTCCAGGGAGTTTTAAAGATGAAATATAATTGGATTCTGACAATTATTATTATTATTATTATGGATCATCGCACAGTCAGCCAGATGTTCAGACTAGATTTGGCATTTTGTCTACCTATCGAGTCCTTACCCAGGACCTGGAATAGGCAGATGTGGATGTTTGATGGTATTAGATATTCTCCAAGACACCTGAAGGCAGGAGAAGAAGCAACAGAGGGAAACTCATCAAGGAGAGAAGCGACCTAGAACTAAGGAGGAATTTTCTGACAGTTAGAACAGTTAACCAGTGGAACAACCTGCTTCCAGAATATGTGACTGCTCCAACACTGGAAGTTTTTAAGAAGAAACGGGACAGCCATTTGTCCAAAATGGTATAGGGTTTCCTGCCTGAGCAGGCGGTTGGACTAGATGACCTCTAAGGTCCCTTCCAACTTTATCATCATTATTATTATTATCTTTTGGTCCAGGTTGTCCTTAATCATTCCCTTTCTCTTTCAGCATCCTGCAGAGAAATCCTGCATCCTCAGGATTTCTTAAGCGGACACATTGGAGATTAATGCACCTCCTGGGATCAGCGGTGCCGTCAAACCTCTGATATATGAGCAGAATAAAAGAGCCTTCAAAATCTCAGATCAGTTCTCTGTCAACAGTTCTTCCAACTTTGCCTCCTTGATCATCAGCAATCTCTCTTACATTGGCTACAACAGGATGTTCTTCTGCTGCTTTCGTTTGTCTTCAGCGTTGGGTTATTATTTTTCTTCAATTCTATGGTTTTCTAGAGCATAACTATGTTCCCCTTACCCTTCCTCCTTCTCACCCACCTTCTTTGGAGACATGAAAAAAATGGGGGTAAAGTTGTCATTTTCATTTCATATAGATGACCATGATTCTTCTTTACTTTGGCACCTGCCTTGCCTAACATCAAAACATATCTTGACGCTACATAATCTTGACAGTGGAGGTCAGGACTGTCATATTTTCTAAACTTAGTCTGATATAGCATAGATAGAATAACAGAGTTGGAAGGGACCTTGCAGGTCATCTAGTCCAACCCCCTGCCTAAGCAGGAGACCCTACACCATTTCTGACAGATGGCAGTCCAGTCTCTCCTTGAAAGCCTCCAGTGATGAAGCTCCCATAACTTCTGAAGGGAAGCTGCTCCATTGGTCGATTGTTCTCACTGTCAGGAAATTTCTCCTTATTTCCAGGTTGAATCTCTCCTTGACCAGTTTCCATCCGTTATTCCTTGTCTGGCCTTCAGGTGCTTTGGAAAATAGGTTGACCCCCTCCTCTCTGTGACAGCCCCACAAATATTGAAAGACTGCTATCATGTCCCCCCTTGTCCTTCTCTCCATTAAACTACCCAATGCCTGCAACCGTTCTTCATATGTTTTAGCCCCCAGTCCCCTGATCAACTTTGTTGCTCTTTTCTGAACTCTTTCTAAAACATTTTAGTCCAAAGAAGAGATTAAGGACTCTGGGTATTCAGGCTGACAGCAGCAATGAAAAAACATTTCCCTCCCACTAGATCAGGCTGGTCGTATCCCTACGTTGGTCTAATCACATGGGTGGTTTATACCAGGGGTGTCAAACTCAATGTCATTGAGGGCCGCATCAGCATTGCGGTTGCCCTCAGGGGGCCGGGTGGATGTGACCAGGGTGGGTGCGGCCTACTGGGTGGGCGTGGATGGAGTTGGGTGTGGCCTACTCGTTGGGTGTTGCCAGCTCTACATTGTTTGTGTCAAGGGTGCCTGTGGGGGCCTGGGCAGGAGTGGGACAGATCTGAGGGTCTCTGGCAGAAGGGGGTGGGACTGGAACAAGCGCACAAGGTGTGGTCCACTGGAGGAGCCTCACTGTTCCTCTCCGGCCATGGGGGGCTGGCTTATAGAGCTAAGGCTGAATGTGTTTCAGCATAGATGGCCACCATAAAATTGTACATTGGCTCCCGACTGGCTTGGGCCAGAGCCAAGACAGCAGGGGCCGTTCCCTCACTGTTTCCAGGATGGCTTCGCGGGCCGAATCCGGGCCCCGGGCCTTGTGTTTGACATGTCTGGTTTATACTCTGGAACAGAATCCAAAAAGGAGAAGCTAAGATGACAATCAGCTAGACCAAGAAGACAATTTATTACTGGGTCCTGATATCCACCATTCATTTTTTGTAGTGGAGAAGTAAAAGTTGAATTTATTCTTTGGCTACCTTTCAACTCATATTTCTCTTCTCAAGGAACAGAACTAGCAAAAACCGGGTAAAACCCAAAACGTAACAGAATGCATGGGAAAGAGCTGTAATATTAATACATTTAAACAAACAAATAAATAAGTCTTCCAATCTGGGGGCTCTTGGGCACTATTTCTTGGGCTGAGAGATTGTCATTCCTGCAGGATATTTTGATGGTTTTCTCTAGAAATTGTAAAAAGTGAAATAAGCCGAAGGAGAATCATGGCTGAAAACAACTCAGTGATCTTAATGGCGGAGTTGGGATTTCCTCCTAGGGTTCTACACTTCTCTGCTATAAATCCTACTGCTTGAAGAGAAGGAATCTTCAAAGGATGCTCTTTCCTTTTATCTGAAGCTGGCTGTCATATCTGAGGAAGAATTGCGGAGCAGGCAGGGCATTTGCATGAATTTGAATTCCCCACTGGGCAACAGGCTTAAGAGCAGAGAGGACAGCTGGCTCTGCAGACAATCCAGTCCTGTCCCAATCTCCAATCATGGTTTGGCTGCCTCTTCTTCTCATCCTCTCCTCTTACTTCATGGGTAACTTATGAGTTGGGATATGACTGTGATTTATACTCTTCCTCCATCTCCTAATAATTCAGACAAGTGTTTTCTCCTCTACTTCTTTGATTTCAGATTTCTGTTCCTACCACACATTTCTCTTTCGTGAAATGAACATTGTCCTAACGCTGCCACCTTTGTTTTTTTTCAGGGAGTCTTTCCCAAGTCTTGACACAACCAGCCTCTGTGTCTGGATCTCCTACAGAGACAATTGATATCTCTTGTACCAAAAGCAGTGGAACGATTGGATCAGGATATTCTTCCTGGTATCAACAGAAACCTGGCGGTCCCCCCAAACTCCTTATATATTCCGATAGCAGCAGAGCCTCTGGAATCGCAGCACGATTCTCCGGTTCTGTTGAAAACTCTAGGACATCTGCAGTGTTAAGCATCTCCAATCTTGAGGCAGAAGATGACGGTGATTATTATTGCCTGGAATATTTGGATGGTGGCCAGTGCACAGTGATACAATTCTGCTGAAGAGCTGAACAAAAACCCTTGCAGCAGGTGATGAACACCAATATGCATGACTAACCAATGTGTGACAATAACTTCTTGGTTCCTCTTAGCGTTCTCAAATTCTCAGGTGCGTCCTTCCTTCTGTCACACCCTTTTGACGCTTAGGGATGTGATGGTAACTCAATTCCAGAAGGGTGTTATAATTGGTGTGTGATTTTATGATGGGTGGAATGAAAGTGATCAATTGAACGATGGCTACATTTCACTTAAACATACACATTCACCAAGAGGTCTTCATATAATGGTCTATTTGGTGACAATAGCCATATTATCCATCTTCATCCACATTTCAACTATGACCTAGCCATGTCTCCTCCTGTTCTTCTCTGCCTACTGCAATGGTGTTGGTCCACTTTAGGTTTTCTAACACCAACCCTTCTGATCTGGAACACCCCCATTTTGGTTCTTCTTGACCAATTTTGATCAGAGAAGCTTCTTTGGAGTCCTTCACTCTTCCCTTTCACATCTAACTTTTCTCTCCCCTTTGAAATTACACCGTTTTGGCTGAAATTTCTCTTTTCTTCCTTTCAGATTGGCCTAGTGGACAATCACTTAAATAGGAGCCAGTCGTGTACTGCAGCTGCCAAAAAGGCCAACACGGTGCTAGGCTACATTAACAGAGGGATAGAATCAAGATCACATGAGGTATTAATATCACTTTACAATGCCTTGGTAAGGCCACACTTGGAATACCGCATCCAGTTTTGGTCACCACGATGTAAAACAGATGTTGAGACTCTAGAAGGAGTACAGAGAAGAGCAACAAAGATGATTAGGGGACTGGAGGCTAAAACAGATAAGGAACGGTTGCTGGAATTGGGTATGTCTAGTTTAACAAAGAGAAGGACAAGGGGGGACATGAGAGCAGTATTCCAATATCTCAGGGGCTGCCATAAAGAAGAGGGAATCAAGCTATTTTCCAAAGCACCTGAAGGCAGGACAAGAAGCAATGGGTGGAAACTAACCAAAGAGAGAAGCAACCTAGAACTAAGGAGAAACTTCTTGATTGTTAGAACAGTTAACCAGTGGAGCAACCTGCCTCCAGAAGCGGTGAATGCTCCAACCTGGAAGCTTTTAAGAAGACACTGGACAGCCATTTGTCCAAAATGGTAGAGGGTTTCCTGCCTGAGCAGGGGGTTGGACTAGATGACCTCCAAGGTCCCTTCCAACTTATCATCATCATCATCATCATTATTATTATTATTATGGATCATCGCACAGTCAGCCAGATGTTCAGACTGGATTTGGCATTTTGTCTACCTATCGAGTCCTTACCCAGGACCTGGGATAGGCAGATGTGGATGTTTGATGGTATTAGATATTCTCCAAGAATCCTGAAGGCAGGAGAAGAAGCAACAGATGGAAACTCATCAAGGAGAGAAGCAACCTAGAACTAAGGAGGAATTTTCTGACAGTTAGAACAGTTAACCAGTGGAACAACCTGCCTCCAGAACATGTGAATGCTCCAACACTGGAAGTTTTTAAGAAGAAACTGGACAGCCATTTGTCCAAAATGGTATAGGGTTTCCTGCCTGAGCAGGCGGTTGGACTAGATGACCTCTAAGGTCCCTTCCAACTTTATCATCATTATTATTATTATCTTTTGGTCCAGGTTGTCCTTAATCATTCCCTTTCTCTTTCAGCATCTTGCAGAGAAATCCTCAATCCTCAGGATTTGTTAAGCGGACACATTGGAGATTAATGCACCTCCTGTGATCAGCGGTGCCGTCAAACCTCTGATATATGAGCAGAATAAAAGAGCCTTCAAAATCTCAGCTCAGTTCTCTGTCAACAGTTCTTCCAACTTTGCCTCCTTGATCATCAGCAATCTCTCTTGCATTGGCTACAACAGGATGTTCTTCTGCTGCTTTCGTTCATCTTCAGCGTCGGGTTATTATTTTTCTTCAATTCTATGGTTTTCTAGAGCATAACTATGTTCCCCTTACCCTTCCTCCTTCTCACCCACCTCCTTTGGAGACATGAAAAAAATGGGGGTAAAGTTGTCATTTTCATTTCATAGAGATGACCATGATTCTTTTTTACCTTGGCACCTGCCTTGCCTAACATCAAAACATATCTTGACGCTACATAATCTTGACAGTGGAAGTCAGGACTGTCATATTTTCTAAACTTAGTCTGATATAGCATAGATAGAATAACAGAGTTGGAAGGGACCTTGCAGGTCATCTAGTCCAACCCCCTGCCTAAGCAGGAGACCCTACACCATTTCTGACAGATGGCAGTCCAGTCTCTCCTTGAAAGCCTCCAGTGATGAAGCTCCCATAACTTCTGAAGGGAAGCTGCTCCATTGGTCGATTGTTCTCACTGTCAGGAAATTTCTCCTTATTTCCAGCTTGAATCTCTCCTAGATCAGTTTCCATCCGTTATTCCTTGTCTGGCCTTCAGGTGCTTTGGAAAATAGGTTGACCCCCTCCTCTCTGTGACAGCCCCTCAAATACTGGAAGACTGCTATCATGTCCCCCCTTGTCCTTCTCTCCATTAAACTAGACATACCCAATGCCTGCAACCGTTCTTCATATGTTTTAGCCCCCAGTCCCCTGATCAACTTTGTTGCCCTTTTCTGAACTCTTTCTAATCCATTTTAGTTGAAAGAAGAGTTTAAGGACTCTGGGTATTCAGGCTGACAGCAGCAGCCACTTTAGGTTTTCTAACACCAACTCTTCTGATCTGGAACACCCACATTTTGGTTCTTCGTGACCAATTTTGATCAGAGAAGCTTCTTTGGAGTCCTTCACTCTTCCCTTTCACATCTAACTTTTCTCTCCCCTTTGAAATTACACCGTTTTGGCTGAAATTTCTCTTTTCTGTTTTCTTCCTTTCAGATCTTCCTTTCAGATTGGCCTAGTGGAAAATCACTTAAATAGGAGCCAGCTGTGTGCTGCAGCTGCCAAAAAAGCCAACACAATGCTAGGCTGTATTAACAGAGGGATAGAATCAAGATCACATGAAGTATTAATACCAGTTTACAATGCCCTGGTAAGGCCACACTTGGAATACTGCATCCAGTTTTGGTCACCACAATGTAAAACAGATGTTGAGACTGTAGAAAGAGTACAGAGAAGAGCAACAAAGATGCTTAGGGGACTGGAGGCTAAAACATATAAGCAACGTTTGCTGGAATTGGGTATGTCTGGTTTAACAAAGAGAATGACGAGGGGGGACATGATAGCAGTGTTCCAATATCTCAGGGGCTGTCACAAAGAGGAGGAAGTCAAGCTATTTTCCAAAGCGTCTGAAGGCAGGACAAGAAGCAACAGGTGGAAACTAACCAAAGAGAGAAGCAACCTAGAACAAAGGAGAAACTTCCTGACTGTTAGAACAGTTTACCAGTGGAACAACATGCCTCCAGAAGTGGTGAATGCTCCAACACTGGAAGCTTTTAAGAAGAAACTGGACAGCCATTTGTTCAAAATGGTATAGGGTTTCCTGCCTGAGCAGGGGGTTGGACTAGATGATCTCCAAGATCCCTTCCAACTTATCATCACCATCACCAACATCATCATCATCATCATTACTAATTATTATTATTACTATTATTATTACTATTATTATATTATATTATTATATTACATTATACTATACTACACTACACTACACTACACTACACTACACTACACTACACTACACTACACTACACTATACTATACTATACTATACTATACTATACTATTGTTCTGGCCCATATAGCTCTATGGCCCATATAGCTCTATGGTCCAGCTCTATGTTGGAATGTCTGGCAGTTATTGGGTTAAATGCTAGGTATGTGGACGGGTCAGTGGGAGGAGCCCCAAACGTCATTGGGAGACCTCCTGGACACAAGCCACATGGAATCTCTTTGTCTGTAAGAAGCATGGGCCATGGAAGGTCATACAATAGCCTGTGTCATCATAAAGATGGTATAAAGAGCAATATCTTCTTACCTAAAGGAAGGATCTAAAAGATGAACAAACATGTATTTCCAGCAGCACCAATCTCAACGTGAACGCAAGTAATCTTTCTCATTAAAATCTATTTGTTTATTATAAGATCGTTTCTTTTGAGTTAACTATCTGACTGGATTTGAAACAGAACACTTTAAATTTGGGTCAGAATAGTAAGAAGATAAACTCATAACTTGTGCCATCTTTTGAAAGCAAATAACAAATTGGCAAAGATTAATTATTCTCTCAAAGCTGCAACAGTTTGAAGAAAGAGAATCAAATTGGTTAGCCTTTTCTCTACATTAACCTTCAAGGAAGTAAAGATTCTCTTGATGCCTTTAAAAGCCAGCGTGTCTTGTAAAAGACAGCTTTCAAAGAGTGATCAAGAGGTTTTGTTATGCTAATTCGCTTGCTAGCTAACCTTCAAAGTAAAAGTGCCTTGTACCTGTTCTCAAATTAATGTTTATAGCCGGGGAGAAAGAAAAACAAAAAATCTACACTTTTGTTCCTTGCATGAAAAGTTTGAATTTTAACACCAAAAGGAGCTTGGGCCTTTCCCCCTCCCCTCTTTGCCTGTGAATCACGCAGCCTGAAACAAAGAACTGTTTAATGACTGCCTCTAGAGTTCAGACAAAAGCAAGGTTTATTGCCTTTCAATAAACTCATCTGTTGCCATAGTGACAGCCCTAGGTATGCTCGGAATTTCAGCCAATGTTATAAGGAGGAATCATCGCAGAAGCACCCCCTGGTGGTCATGCAATTTTTTTTCTAGCTGAGTCACAACAGCCACAATTAATTCAGCACACAACAGAGCAAATCTGTTAGTTAAAGTGCAAGCTACTTAAAGTTATCCCAAGCTACCAACACCCCCCAGAGGGCACAGAGTGATCTTACCTGAAGCATTCACTCACTCACCCAAGCTGAGCACTAAGCTGTTCCAGCTTGAGAGAACTTAGGCAGAAGAAATCAAAGCCAAGTCTCTTTGCTTATTATCACAGCTGATGACCCAGAGTTCCAGCCTGCAACTCGCCAGGTGGGAGTTTGTACCTCTACATTCTCTCAGTGGCTCACTAGCAGTAATGTGGTAATAGGAAGAATTTGGCTAGCCTTTTAACATCCCCTAGAGGGCACAGAGTAAACTTACCAAAAGTACTCACTCAACTCAAGCTGAAGGCTAAGCTGTTCCAGCTTGAGAGACAGGAAGCAAGAGCCAATTGCCTTCACCTATTATCACAGCTGATGGCCCAGAGTTCCAGCCTGCAACTCGCCAGGTAGGAGTTTGTACCTCTACATTCTCTCAGTGGCTCACTAGCAGTAACATGGCAATAGGAAGAATTTGGCTAGCCTTTCTCCAGATGCCCCCTAGTGGTTAAAGGAAGCTCTACACACAAGCCTTTAACCGCACCCAGAGAAGCCCCTCTAGTGGACAAAGGGTGAACCTCGAAGACAGTGCACCCTGGTAGCTGACCCACAGCAAGTGACCCCTAGTGGTGAAAGGGTGAACTGCACTGAAGTACCCATAAACACAGGAGAACGCACCCAGTGGCATCTCCACCCACAGACAGCACCTCAGAAGCTGATCTACAAGTAGCGACCCCTAGTGATCAAAAAGAGAAATTCTTCAAATTCTCTTCAAAATAGCTGAGAAGGAACCTACCCTAACCATGGAGGAGTGTCTTATTGATTTGGACAAAGGGGTTCAATTAACCAGCCTAGTTGAGACACCCCAACCAGTCAGTCAAGGAGAGATGCGGCTAACAGCCAACCTTGACCAGTATGCAGAGGTTGAAACTCAAGCCTCAACAAAGCCAATAATGTCTCAGGGTCAATACGATCTTAGACAAAACAGAAAGCTCACAGACACCATGCATTCACATCTGATGGAGAAATGGCACATCATCCACAGGCGCCGTGAACGAGACTGGGAGAGATTATACAAACTCTACCATGAACAGAAGGAGGAACTCTCCCCAGAACGGGCACACGCAGTGGAAGGAGATAAGGAAGATGCCTACGTGCAATGGATGGACTCTGAACAGCAAGGACATTCAAGAACAGTTAAGAGACCTAAGAGTCGACAGCGAGATGCAAAGCCTCAGGCTAATAAACGAGGAACGTAAGAAGCTTCTAGTGAGCTCACATGGTTCTCCACAGCCCGAACCTCACCAGAAAGGCAGACCGGTCGACAGAGCCGAGTCCGAAGTTTCCCGCTATTCACATGCACCATCACAATGGTCGCACGCAGATCCATCCCATGTGTCTGGAAAGGCCTCATCTTTTCGCCACATGTCAAAGGCACACTCCAGCGTGTCCCAACACTCGCATATCACAGGACCCTCCCGCCATTCAAAGGCATCTTCTCGCCAGAGCCATGCATCTCGAGCCTCAGGAGCAGAGAGTATTGCCGCCTGTCTCAGGGAAGCACAGATCAATGGCTAACGTTGCTGCAGAAGCAGCAGTAGACGACAAGCTACATAGAGAAGACTTGGCCAAAGCTCAGGCCAACTTTGAGATTTTCCAGCGACAACAGAGAGCAAAAGAGGCAGCCACAATAGAAGCGATCCTGCAGAGAGAGTTAGAAGATGCCATGTCAACGCCCAATTTGGAAAGCCTAGGAAGGAAAAGTTCTCACAGCTGTGTACAGGCCTATGTGGACAACCAAAGCGCATTCCAGAATGCACAGATGAGAGCACCACAGCCAGCCACAAGCCCCCCAAGACTGAGTAGATGAACAGAAGAATCTCAACGACCTGATTTGCTGGTCAACCGCAGAGCTGATGTCACGACACCTAGGTCATGAGATCCTTCCGCCGTTGCTGCCACATCGAACCTGATGGGATTACCAGCAATGGCAATGACTGCACAGCGGGGAGTGCCACAAGATATTTCCACCATTATTACCCCACAGAACCCGCCAAACCATACCACTAATGGCAATCGGATGGATCCACCTGTAGCACCAATAGCCCTACAGCAGAACCAGCCGTCGCTCAGGGATGAGGTTGAAAGAGTTAGAGCCACACTAGAGTCAGTAGAGTCCCTGCTGCACCAACAGGAGGCAGCACCCCAAGGAACTGCCACCAATCCTGACTACAGAGGACAGCCTCGAATATCAGCTCTGACAGCCTACCAGGGAGCTAGCTACACTCTACCAGAAACACAGACCTTCCAACACGTAAGCAAGCAGGAGCCTGGGCTCCCTCATCTCAATGCCAGAGCAGCAGAGTTCAGACCAAGCCAACAAGATCCTTTGCACGTGACATGGCAAAATACACCCAGCCACCAATATGCCAAAGGAAGTTACCAGCCAAACATGGCACACGCCCCTACTACTGGAAGCGATGTACCATCGCCACCCAGTTACACTCCTATGAGACTTTGCAGAAGCAAACTAGATCTGGCATCCAAGGGTGTACACAAATTCCCCGATAAACCAGGAAAGGACTATGTATTGTGGAAGCTCCCGTTTCAAACCGCCATCCAAGATGAAGCTATAACATCGAGTGAAGCGCTCGGACACATGAAAACATGGCTGGGACCGGCTTCCACACGATTAGTAGAGAACACTCAACTAGCCCACCTGGGCAACCCAGCTACCACCCTTCTCAAAGCTTGAGAAAGGCTCGACGAGCGGTATGGCGGGCATGAACTGACAGAAAAGTTGCTCTTGGATTGCATTTACACCTTCCCTAACATCAATATCAATGATCACACCCAGATGTTGGAATTTGCAGACACGCTCTCGATGCTACATTCAGTTCGCGAGTAACCCAACATGCCGAAACTTACCTGCCTCGATCAGTTCGAGAAGCAAAGGATTATAGTTAGAAAACTACCAAAGCAGTCAAGGGACGAATGGGCCAAAATATCAGAAACCCACAGGAACCAAGACCCCGACGCACCACCCGCCTTCACTGTACTCGCTGATTTTGTGGCTGACCAAGCAAAACTATGTCGTAATGCCAGCAACTTCAAGCCAACAAAAGACAACTTCAACCCCAACCAAAGTTCGTCCCAAGCTACAGACAGAACCACAGACATCACGCCTTCCCCAAAGAAGTCTCCAGACGAACAAACACCGAGAAGCGTTCTTTCGAACCCTCATCCAACTACCAAAGGCCTGACTTGCCTGATACACAAGTCCTCTCACTCTCTAAATGATTGCAGAGTATTTAGAAAAAAAACCCTAGATGACTGGAAGACCCTACTCAAAGAGGATAGGATATGTTTCAAATGCTGTGACTCTATGGATCACACAGCCAAAGATTGCAGAGCTAAGGTGAAATGCCACCTGTGTGACAGTGACAAACACCCAGCAGCCTTACACTTAGAACCTAAGACACTGTCCAAGGAGTCACGGCAAGCAGCTCCCACCTCTACCACAACAACAAACACTCAAAGCATCTCCACTAGCATTCCAATAATAGGCCAGACGCACTGTATACAAATATGTGGCAGCTCACCGCGTCCGCCCTCATGCTCTCCCATCTTCCTGGCTAAAGTATATCCAGACGGGAAACTGGAGGAGGCTGTGAGAATGTACGTGATATGTGATGTACACAGCACTGACACGTTAGGCAGGTCAGCCCTTTTCAATCTCTTTAACCTCCCGACCGGATTGGTAGAGTTCGCAGTAAACACTATCACATCCACTGGCATCACGATGGGAAGGACGCTGTCCGGACTTCGTATAGAAGCAATAGACGGGAGCTCTAATTTTCTGTTTCTGACAGTATTGGAATGGGACAACATACCGATCGAGCGGGGTCAACTTTCGACGCCAGAGATAACAAGAAACTTTCCTCATCTAGCCCACCTAGCCGACCTTATCCCTCCCTTGGATAACGATGCCGAAATTTTACTATTAGTGGGACGGAACGCCTACGAAACCATCGGCAACGAGGTAAGAATCAGAGGCCCACCAGGCGCTCCGGTGGGACTCAAGATGGAACTCGGATGATCTAACAGTCTATAAAATTGTTCCTGTTGTTGATTTGGTGCATACAGTCCCACTATAAGTACTTTCTTACCATACAAACCAACTTCAATCATAACATATCTCCCTTGAGGATCAGCTTCTACCAAACAGGCTGATAAGTTTTGCTTAACATAGATAACTACTCCCCTTTTTTTCCCAGGAGCAAAAGATACAAAATGAGATCCCAAACGGGCATTAACTAAATATTTTTGATCTTTAGATATAATATGTGTTTCCTGCAAGCAAATAATATCATTATTATGTTGCTTTAAATAATGAAAAATTTTCTTTCTCTTTTGAGGGGAATTAAGACCATTAGCATTCCATGTCAGGAGCTTTACCAGATCTGCCATTGAGGAATGTGGTGCAGAACTCTTGGGTCTTGCTCCTCCCACAGGCTCCGAAACACATTCTTGAAGAACTTCTTTAACTTCTTTCTTCTGTTGTTCCTTTTCCTTACGTCTATGTGCTGCGCGAGTCATTCTTTGCTCTTTAATCTCTGCTTATTGCAACCACTCCGCCTGTAACTTTCCAGCATCCATCAATACTACTTCTTCAGACTGCTGCTCCACCTCTTTACCATCCAAAGTTTTCTGCATCATAAGTGATGGTGAGCCTGCTCCCAGGACTGACTTGTAAAACTCATTTGCTTTAGAAACTGTATTAAGTCTATAACGCGTCCCCGCATGGCTCACAACAATACCCATCGGAATCTCCCATCTGAATGGCATCAATCTTTTTTTAAGTTCATTAGCTAAGAAAGCAAACTCTTTTTCCTTCTTAAAATTTTAGATGGGATCTCCTTTAGAATGATGACATCTTGAGCAGCAATCTGAAACCTCTTATTGTAAAAAGCTTGTATAATTTCATTACGCAGAGATCTCTTCCCAAAATAAATCACCACATCTCTTGGTAAATTTCTTTGCTTTGCAACCCAAGAGTTAACTCTAAATATTTTTTCAACTTCTCTGAGTATTTCCTCTTTCTCTCTATTCAAAATAGCAGCAAAGTCATTTACCACAATCTCTCTCAAGTCTTGCTGGATGTCTTCTTTCAGGCCTCTGATTTTTAAAGCATACTCCATCTCTCTGTACTGAGACATAACAATGTCATCTTGTGAAATTTCCATCTTTTTTTCCATGCCTTCAAATTTGTCTTCCAAAATATCCACCTTATCTGCCACCTCTTCCACTCTGGAGTCCAACTTCTCAACCACAGAGGCAAGTCCTGTTAAAGCCATAACTATATCTTGCCTCAAAATAGTATTATTCTGCTCTAAAAGCTCCTTCATTTCCCCTCTGATTTGAGCTACAGCATTTCCCATTATATCTTTCATATCTTGTACCGTTATTGCTGGCAAAGGAGGAGAGGGTGGTGGTGTAGCTTTAGGTTGTTGTGCGGGTAAGATTGCAGGAGAAGAAGCCACCTTAGGTACTGTAGAAGTTGCTTGCCTCTTTGAAGCCATTTTGAAAAAGAAAAAATCTTGTTTCTTCTTTCCTCCTTCTTTGAAAAAAATAAAAAATAAAAAGTCCCTTAAAAGGGAAAAAAAATAACAAAGGAGAGTTTAAAAAAAAAAGAAAAAAAATCTTCCCAAAACACAAATCCACTTTAAGAAAAAATTTAAAGAAAAAAAAAACATCTAATCCATAACGTTCCATTTCACTCACTTTTTTTCAAGAAAAAAAAACTTTCCAATCGCCATTTTACTTTCACTCTCCACGCAAGAAAAGACGAAGAAAAAAGAGAAAAAGAAATAAAGGTCAACCTTTCAAACTAAAGTCCAAATAAAATCCAATAAGAAAAATCCTTTATCCAACTCTGTCCGCTTTTAAAAATAACTCACCCGGTCCCTTTAAGCGCGGAGGTGGTAGCAGCGTTTTGCTTTGTTCCCGAAGGAACAACGACAGCTGGGAGGCGGAGGCAACCCGAACTCCGAGGGAGCTCTCTTTTCACCCCCCAAGGAAAAATTCCTGGGGGGTTCAAGAGGCTCTACCTCTATTCAGGTGATACTCCCCTCCCCCCCTTCGCCCGGGAGGGAGGTTTTGAGCCGCGGAACAGCTGGTGCCTGCTGTTCTCCACGGTTCTCACGCTTTCCCAGGAGGACGGCTACAAAGTAGCCGCCATCACCGACACTAAACCACCAGAAATTAACTTGTTGGATTATAGATCTGTTATACTAATGGGAGACTGGAATGGTGTTTTAGATACACAAAGAGATAAAAAAGGATCCTCTAATTTAAACAGGCTAAATTACCTAAAGCTTTTTTTGATTTGAAAGAGGATTGGGAGCTGCAAGATTATTGGCGGGAACATAACTTGGAGGAGAGAGACTTCACTCTCTTTTCAGATAGACATCAATCTTTTTCAAGAATTGATTTTTTTTTTATTACAACGGATTTATATTTTAGAGTAAAGAATGTTAAAATTTTTCCCAGGACATTGACGGATCACAGTCTAGTTTGGATGGAATTGGTTGATGAAAAAGAGGAAAGGAGATCGTGGAGGATGAATGAAAATTTATTTAGACAAAAAAAGAATGTTCAAAAATTAAAAGAGCAATTAAAGGACTATTTTGTTTTAAATATGCATAAGGGAACTTCAATGTCAATGGTCTGGGATGCAGGTAAAGCCTACATGCGTGGGATTTTGATACAAATGAATAATGTTCATAGACAGAAGCAGATGCAGAAACGTAAGGAGTTGGAAGATGAGATCAAATTAAAAGAAAAAGCTTTGATTTTAAATTCTACAGATGAGAAGGTTAAGGAATCTATAAAATTGCTTAAATCACAATTTAATATGTTGATGGCTGATCAAACTGCAACTAATTTACTGTATATGAAACAAAATACATTTTGTAACACTAACAAACCAGGGAGATGGTTGGCCTATCAACTGAGAAAGAAGCAAAGACAGAGAACTATAGATAAAATAAATTATAATGGTAAATTGGTATATCAGAAGGAGTTGATTAAGAAATCCTTTTTAGATTATTATCAAAAATTATATATGAGTACTAAAGTACAGGTTTCAGATATAGATAATTACTTAAAAGAAGCTAACTTTCCTAAATTAACAGAAGATCAGAAACAAGAAATTAATAGTTTGATTACTAGTGAGGAAATTGAGATAGTAATTAAAGAATTAAAATTAGGTAAGGCACCGGGTACGGATGGTTTGACATCTATTTATTATAAAACCTTGGTACAAGAGATGATCCAACCTTTAAGTGAGCTTTTTAATAATATATTACAGGGTTCAGAGATTCCCCCATCATGGGGTAGAGCTTTTATATCTTTGATTCCAAAAGAAGATCAAGATCTTACTTTACCAAAGAATTATAGACCTATATCTCTTTTAAATGTAGATTACAAGATTTTTGCAAAAATTTTAGCTAACAGGCTTATGAGGGTTTTGTATCATGTAATACATACCGATCAAACGGGTTTTATAACTGGAAGGTACATGAAGAATAATGTTAGACAAATTATTAACTTATTAGAATATTGAGATAAAAACAATCAAGTTTCTGCAGGATTGATATTTTTAGATGCTGAAAAAGCTTTTGATCAGCTGAATTGGCAATTTATGATAAGATTAATTGAAAAAATGAACTTTGGAGAAAGAATTTTACAAGCTCTTGGTGTTATTTATCAAAAGCAAACGGCACAACTTATAGTTAATCGGGGTTTGTCAGAGGTGTTTACAATAGAGAAGGGGACCAGACAGGGTTGTCCATTGTCACCATTGCTGTTTGTCTTAACCTTGGAAATATTGTTGATTAAAATTCGAGAATCACAGCAAATAAAAGGAATAGAAGTTAATAAAAAAGAATATAAATTGACTTCCGGTGGTTAAAGCGGTGGAGATGGCGGCTACTTTGTAGCCGTCCTCCTGAGACGGTGTCAGATCCGCGGAGCACAGCGTTCATCAGCTGGCCCGCGGCTCGCAATCCCCTTCCCGGGCGAAGGGAAGGGGTAGAGATCGCATGAATAGAGGTAGAACCTCTTAACCCTCCCTGGATTTTTATTTTAGGGGGGTAGAAAGAGTGCTCCCTCGGAGTTCATTGCCTTCTCCGCCTCTCAGCTGTCTTTGTTTCTTTGGAAACAAAGCGAAACGCCGCTACCATCTCCGTATCTAAAGTAACTGTGAGTAATCTTAAACCGGACAGAACTGTTTAAAGGATTTTATTTATAGTTTAGTTTTATTTTATCTTTTTTTAGTTTATTTAGTTCATTTAGCATGTGTTGATTTTTTCTTATTTTTTGAGCTTTCTCTTTTTTTTTCCGGGCGGAAAAGTGAGAGTGAAAGTAAAATGGCGTTTTGAAAGTTTTTTTTTTCTTTTGAAAGACGGACTGGCTAAACTGTTGTTTAATACTGCTTTCCTTTTTAAGTTTTTCTTTATCTTTTGGGAGCTTTTAAATTGATTCCATTTTATCCTATTTTACCTTATTTTTAACTTTTGGACTATTTATTTTTTTTATTGGTATTTTTATGAAGAAAGAAAGATAAATTGAAATGGCTTCAAAACGACAACCAGCTACTACAGCTCCTAAGGTAACTTCTTCTCCTGCCACTTCTACTGTGCAACAACAACTTAAAATAATACCCTCAGTGCAGCAACCTAAAACTACTCCACCCTCACCTCCCCCATCTGGCACATCAGCACAAGACATTAAAGAAATAATGGTAAGTGCTGTGTCACAGTTTAGGGAGGAAATGAAGCAACTTTTGGAACAGAATAAATCTGAAAGCAAGGAAGAAATGAAGAAAGAGATGAAGGAGCTTTTAGAACAGAATAATACTATATTGAGGGATGATATACTTCTAGCTTTATCTGGAGTGGCCTCAGTGGTTGTGAAGCTGGACTCTAGAGTGGAGGAAATTGAAGAAACAGTAGAACTTTTGGACTATAAATTCAAAGATATGGAGAAAAAAGTGGAAACTTCACAAGATGATATTCTTATGTTCCAGTATAGACAGATGGAATATGCTTTGAGAATAAGGGGCCTGAAAGAAGATAAAACTCAAGATCTGATTGAAATGGTGATTAATGACTTGGCTGTTATTTTGAATATAGACAAAGATGAGTTACGTGGGGAAGTGGAAAGAATTTATAGAGTTAATTCTTGGATTGCAAAACAGAGGAATCTGCCTAGAGATGTTGTGATATATTTTGCTAAGAAGTCCTTGCGAAATCAGATTCTGCAAATTTTTTACAATAAAAGATTCCAGATTGCTGCTCAAGATATTATTATTTTAAAGGAAAGTCCACCTAAAATTTTAAGAAGCAGAAAAGATTTTTCTTTTCTAGCAAATGAACTTAAAGCAAGACAAATGCCATTTAGATGGGAGATTCCGATGGGCATTGTTTTGAGCCATGCGGGGACACGTTATAGACTTAACACAGTTGCTAAAGCTAAGGAATTTTATAAAACGGTCCTGGGTGCAGGCTCACCTTTGCCCATGATGCACAAAGTTTTGAGTGATAAAGAGATGGAACAGAAATCTGAAGATACAGGTGCGATGACTGCTGGACAGGTGGTATGGATGTCTCAAGTAGAGGTTAAAGAACAGAGAATGACCCGCGCAGCACACAAACGTAAAGAAAAAGAACAACAGAAAAAAGAAAAAGAAATCAAAGAATCTACTCAGCAAATTGTTTCAGTGCCGGTGGGAGGAGCAAGACCCAAAAGCTCTGAAACATATTCTTCAGTAGCAGAATTTGAGGGGATCTTCTCCAGGCTTAAGGCCAAGGGAGATGGCAAAGCTCCTGACCTGGACTGTTAATGGATTAAATATTCCTCAAAAGAGAAAAAAAATCTACCATTATTTGAAACAACACAACAATGATGTTATTTGTTTGCAAGAAACTCATATTACATCTAAAGACCAAAAATACTTAAACAATCCTCGTTTGGGATCTCATTTTGTATCTCCCGCCCCTGGGAAAAAAGGGGGTGTGGTAATTTATGTTAAAAAGAACTTATCTGCTACCCTGTTAGAATCAGATCCTCATGGAAGATATGTTATGCTTGAACTTGGTTTATATGGCAAGAAAATTCTTATTGTGGGGTTGTATGCACCAAACCAGCAACAGGAGCAATTCTATAGGTTGCTACATCAGAAAATAACTTTGTTAGACTATAGATCTGTGATTTTAATGGGAGACTGGAATGGTGTCTTAGACATACAAAAGGACAAAAAAGGCTCTTCTACCTTTTTTAAACAGGCTAAACTACCTAAAGCCTTTTTTGACATGAAAGAAGATTGGGAATTGAGGGACTATTGGCGTGAACGCAACCTAGAAGAAAGGGATTTTACCTTCTTCTCAGATAGACACCAATCTTTTTCAAGAATTGATTTCTTTTTGATTACAACAGACTTATACAACAGGGTGAAGAATGTAAAAAATTTTCCTAGGACATTGTCTGACCATAGTCCAGTATGGATGGAACTGTTTGCTGAGAAAGAAGACAGGAGATCCTGGAGGGTGAATGAGAATTTATTCAAACAAGAAAAAAATGTTCATAAATTAAAGGAATGTTTAAAGGAATATTTTGCTTTAAATATGAATAAGGGAACATCAATGTCAATGGTGTGGGATGCAAGTAAAGCTTTTATGCGTGGTATTTTGATAAAAATGAATAACCTGCATAGACAGAAACAGACTCAGAAACGTAAAGACTTAGAAGAGGAGATTAAATTAAAAGAGAAACTTTTAATTTCAAATCCTTCAGATGAAAAGGTGAAAGGAGCTTTAAAACTGTTAAAAACACAATTTAACATGTTGATGGCTGATCAAGCTGCAACCAATTTATTATTTATGAAACAAAATACATTTTGTAATGCTAATAAACCAGGGAGATGGTTGGTTTATCAGTTAAGAAAGAAACAGAAACAGAGGAATATAGATAAAATAAATTATAATGGTAAATTGGTTTATCAGAAAGAATTGATTAAGAAATCCTTTTTAGAATACTATCAAAAATTATACAAGAGTGCCAATATTCAAACTACAGATATAAACAATTATTTAGGTAAAGTTAACTTTCCTAAATTAACAGAAGATCAGGAAAAAGAGATTAATTGCTTAATTACTAAAGAAGAAATTGTTACAGCTATTAAACAATTGAAATTGGGCAAAGCGCCGGGTACGGATGGGTTGACATCTATCTATTACAAAACTTTAGTAGAAGAGATGACTCAACCATTGTGTGAATTGTTTAATAATTTATTACAGGGTTTAGAGATCCCTCCATCTTGGCGTAATGCATTTATATCATTGATTCCAAAAGATAATCAAGATCTTACATTGCCTAAAAATTATAGGCCTATATCTCTTTTAAACGTGGATTATAAAATTTTTGCAAAAATTTTAGCTAATAGGTTTATGGGGATCTTGCAGAAGTTGATACATAAGGATCAATCGGGTTTTATAACTGGAAGGTATATGAAAAATAATGTTAGACAAATTATTAACTTATTAGAGTATCTAGAAAAGAATAACCAAGTCTCTGCAGGCCTGATATTTTTGGATGCTGAAAAAGCCTTTGACCAAGTGAATTGGCAGTTTATGTTATGTTTAATTAAGGAGATGAATTTGGGACAAAATATATTACAAGTATTATCTAATATATATCAAAAACAGACTGCTCAACTTATTGTAAATGGGGGTTTGTCAGAGGCTTTTGTAATAGAAAATGGAACAAGACAGGGATGCCCGTTATCTCCGTTATTGTTTGTTTTAACATTGGAAATTTTGTTGATTAAAAGTCGGGAGTCTCAAGAAATAAAAGGAATAGAAATTAATAAAAAAGAATATAAATTAAGAGCCTTCGCAGATGACTTGGTTGTTACTTTGTCTCAACCTACCAGTTCGGTGGTAAAATTATTACAATTGATTCAACAATATGGATGTGTTTCTGGTTTTAAAATTAATAATAATAAGACCAAAATATTAGCTAAAAATATGACTAATGGTGATAAACAGGTTTTAGTTAACTTAACAGATTTTGAAATTGTTGATAAGGTAAAATATTTGGGGGTCACATTATCTGCTTCTACTGCAAAACTGTATAAAAATAATTATGAAAAGCTGTGGATGGAGGTACAGAAGGATTTAAAAAACTGGAACAATCTACAGTTATCCCTTATGGGTAGAATTGCAGTTATCAAAATGAATGTCCTGCCAAAGTTTATTTTTTTTGTTTCAAATGTTACCTATTTTAAAGAATGAACGTAATTTAGATGAATGGCAAAAAGGTATTAATAAATTTGTTTGGGCAGGGAAAAAACCAAGGGTGAAACTTAAAATAATGCAAGATTTTCGTGAGATAGGCGGACTCAAGGTACCAAATATGAAATTGTATTATGATGCTGTAGTATTAACATTGATCAGCGACTGGGTGAATTTAACAAATATAGAAATACTTCAGTTGGAAGGTTGGGACTTACTTTTTGGATGGCATGCCTATTTAATATTTAATAAAAAAGTGGATTGGGTTTTTAAGTCTCATATTATAAGAATCTCTTTGCTTAGAGTGTGGAGAAAGTATTATAAAAGTGACTTCAAAATACCATTATGGGCTATACCTCGGCATGCCATAGAAGGCATAAGGAAAGGGGTTAATATGGATATGGTCTCTTATGCACAGTTACTTAGATGGGATGGCCAAGATTGGCAGTTAAAATCTTTGGAAGAATTAACGCATGAAAATTTAACTTATTCATGGTTCCAATACAGACAAATAGTGGACAGATGGAAGATGGATTGTAAAATGGGCTGGCTTAGAGAAGATGAAGCTCTTTTAAAACAAGTAAGAGATCAAAGGCCAACCCATATTAAGAGAGGTTATGGGGTTTTAGTGGAATTGGACTCAGAACCTGAATTAGTTAAAGATTGTATGATTAAATGGGCACAGAATATTGGTGAAACGATTTCAATGGATATCTGGGAACTTATTTGGATAAGAAATGTTAAATTCACACAAGCGCAAAATTTAAGAGAGAATTTTTATAAGATGTTTTATAGATGGCACCTTGATCCAAAGAAAATGTCCATTATGTACCCTAATCTGCAGCCGAAATGCTGGAGATGTGGACATTTGGATGCTACTTATTATCATACTTGGTGGACGCGTAAGCATATAAAAGCTTTTTGGATTAAGATATGGTGGAATATCCAAAGAATTTTTAAACGGAGGGTAAAATTTACTCCGCAATTATTTTTACTAGGTATTGTTACTGATTGTGATGCTAAGGAGGTTATATTGATGTTAAATTTGGTTACAGCCGCTAGGCTGTTAATAGGGCAATATTGGAAGAAGGAATCCTTGCCTACTTTGCAAGAGTGGTTTCACAAAGTTTCGTATCTGGCAGAAATGGCAAAGATTTCGGCTTTTTTAAAGGAGCAATCTCAAGAGAAATTCTTTGCAGTATGGGAAAAATGGATAAATTTCATACAATATAATTTGGATATGGAAAAATATCATTTAGCTTTTTTATAACTTGTAATGATTGTTTTTTCCTTCTTTCTTTCTTCCTTTTTTCTTTACGTATTATTACTTATATATTTTTTTTATATATATATGTTCTATTTTTCGACTATTTTTTTTCTCTCTCTTTCTTTTCTTTTTCCTTTTTTTTTCTCTTTTTCTTAGTATATATTATTCATTTTAAAGCTTATGTTATGCATATTATTATTATATATATTATTATTATGATCTTTATTATTTTTATTAATTATCTTATAAATTGTAAACGTTATTTTTTAAAATTTGTTAAATAATCCTATATTCAGTTCTGGGAAGTCGGGGGGGGAGGGTGGGGTGGTTTGGGAGGGGGGGGATGTTTATTTGTAAAATTTTGAAAAATTTCAATTAAAAAAAAAAAAAAGAATATAAATTAAGGGCTTTTGCTGATGACTTGGTGGTTACCTTATCTCAACCTACTTATTCTGTAATAGTGTCAGAATCCAATCATATTTCATCTTTAATTATCAAATATAGAAACTCCCAATTCTGCCTTCTTTGGATTCTGCCCTAAGAGGGAGAGAAGGGGGAGAACAAAAGGGCTTTATGGCCCTCACTTCCTTCAGTAGACTTCAAAGAGCTGAATGCTGAATGTGTGTTTATTGTAACCTATTGTAACCTCAAAGCGTTAACACCAGAGAACATTAGCATTAAAAAAGAAGAGTATTTGCCTTTCATGTAGTTATCTGAAGTCTCCATCCAGACGGAAGAAAGAAGAAACGGGGTGGAATTGTGATACTTGAAACTATCACTGGGAAGGGGGGTTGATGGGGTGGGACTACTGGGGAACCCCTTAAAACCTTGAATGGGAGAGCTTGGACCCCAAGTCCTGTCTAGCATGCCTGCAACCATTTTCTCTTAATAAAGGATTCCTGTTGGAAGAACTATTCCAAGAGTTCTGTCTTCTTAAGATGCAAAGTGGGGTGGGTCCTTACAAATAGAGTTATTACAATTGATATATCAGTATGGATAGGTTTCGGGTTTTAAAATTAATAACAATAAGACTAAAATATTGCCCAAAAATATGACTAATTTGGATAAGCAGATTTTGGTTAATTTGACAGATTTTGAGGTTGTTAACAAGGTAAAATATTTGGGGGTTATTTTATCTGTTTCTAATGCAAAATTGTATAAAAATAATTATGAAAGGCTGTGGGTCAATATACAAAGAGATTTGGAAAATTGGGAGAAGTTGCAGTTATCTCTTTGGGGAAGAATTGCGGCGATTAAAATGAATGTTTTGCCAAAGTTTCTTTTTTTATTTCAAATGATACCTATTTTAAAGAATGAGGTTAATTTAAATGAATGGCAGAAAGGTATTAATAAATTTATCTGGGCAGGGAAAAAACCAAGAGTAAAACTTAAAATTATACAAGATATTCGTGAGAGAGGTGGACTCAAGGTACCGAACTTGAAATTGTATTATGATGCTGTGGTTTTAACATTAATAAGTGACTGGGTTAATTTAACAAATGTAGAAATACTCCTCTTGGAGGGTTGGGATTTACTTTTTGGATGGCATGCCTATTTAATTTTTAATAAAAAGGTTGATAGGGTTTTTAAATCTCATATTATAAGGATCTCTTTACTTCGGGTTTGGAGGAAATATTATAGAAGTGATTTTAAAATTCCACTATGGGCCATACCGGGGCATGCGATAGAAGGGATAAGGAGAGGAGTTAAGATAGATAGCGTTTCTTATGTACAATTACTTAGATGGGATGGTAGAAACTGGCAATTAAAATCTTTGGAAGATTTAATACAAAAAAATATTATTTACTCATGGTTTCATTATAGACAATACCCCACAATTGTTTTTGTTAGGTATTGTTTCTGATTGTGATACTAAAGAGACTATATTGATGCTAAATTTAATTACAGCGGCAAGGTTGTTAGTAGGGCAATGTTGGAAGAAGGAATCTTTGCCTACCTTGCAAGAGTGGTTTTTAAAAGTTTCTTATTTGGCGGAGATGGCAAAGATTTCGGCTTTCTTGAAAGACCAATCGCAAGAGAAGTATTTTTTGGTATGGAAAAAATGGATATACTTTATACAACATAAGTTGGATATAAAAATATTATTTAGCTTTTCAATAACTTATATTTAAAATTTAAGATATTTTATAAACTTTATAGATTTTTTTCTTTTTCTTTTTTTTCTTTTTATTTCTTTTCTTTTTCTTTCTTCCTATTTTCTTGTATTTCCTTGTATTTTTGTCTTTTTATACATATATTATTGTTAACTATTTTACAACTTGTTTAATTAATGTATTTAGATTTGTTTATGGTTTATATCTGTTTTAAGACTTTTTGAAAAAAAAATTAATTAAGCCTGTATTCAGCTCTGGGAAGTTCGGGGGAGGGTATGGGAGGGTTGGGGGGGCTCGGGGAAGGGAATTGTATTGTTTTTTAAAATCTAAAAATTTTCAATAAAAAAAAAAAGATGGAACTCGGGTGGACCATCACAGGGGAAGCATGCATTGACAAGCTGCAAACACCAACACAAGCAAACGTCTTAAAGACTTCCATTCTGAGTAATGGAAGAGCTTCACATCTACAACCATGCCAGCAACACCTCAAGCTCTCACCTACTAAGCCTATCGTGGGAGTGTCAGTGTTCCAAGTCTGCAACAACGACAGCGACATAGGACTGTTGATAGAGGACAAAAAATTTCTAGACATCATGGATAAAAAATGTCTACAGAATGAAACCGGAAGTTGGGTAGCCCCCCTTCCCTTCCGCACACTCAGACCACGTCTACCTAACAATTATGAGCAAGCGCTCTCTCGGCTCAACAGCCTACGAAGAAATGGTGTAGGGTTTCCTGCCCGAGCAGGGGGTTGGACTAGATGACCTCCAAGGTCCCTTCCAACTTTACTACTATTACTATTACCATGCTAAAAAAAGCAGACATGAAAACACACCTGGTAGATTTCATGGAGAAAATGTTCCAGAACGGACATGCAGAAATAGTGCCTCCGATGCAGGACGGAGAAGAATGCTGGTACCTACCATTCTTCGGGGTGTACCACCCTCATAAACCAGGGAAAATCGGAGTGGTTTTCGATGCCAGTGCGCAACACCAAGGGATCTCCCTGAACAAAGTCCTTCTTACAGGACCCTACCTTACCAATAGTTTGTTGGGAATACTCATCCATTTCAGAAAAGAAGCGGTGGCTGTCATGGCAGACATCCAGCAAATTTTTTATTCATTCTACGTAAGGGAAGATCACTGCAACTACCTGCGTTTTCTGTGGTTCAGTGATGACCACCATACCCAACAGGTGACAGAATACAGGATGCGAGTACATGTTTTTGGCAACGGTTCCTCCCCAGCAATCGCCAATTACGGTCTACAACACACCGCCAGAATAGGCGAAGATAAATTCGGCACCGACGCCAGGTGCTTTGTGGAACGGGATTTTTACGTCGATGACGGCTTGAAATCAGTACCAACCCCTGCCGAAGCCAGAGACTTAATAAAAAGGACACGCGGAATGTTAGCAGCAGCTAACCTTAGGTTGCACAAAATAGCATCCAACAGCAAAGAAGTATTAGCGGCTTTCGACCCTGACGATCATGCACAAGGTTTGAAAGACCTCGACTTTGGCACAGATGATCCTCATTTACAACGTAGCCTAGGCCTGTGTTGAGATCTGAAGAAAGATGCCTTCACCTTTACAACTCCCGCGAAAGACAACGCCTTCACAAGGAGAGGTGTCCTTTCCACAGTCAACAGTCTGTTCGACCCCTTGGGTTTTGCCGCACCTATAACAGTCCAAGGTAAGCTTCTTCTGCGCTCATTCTCCCAATATGCTACCGATTGGGACAAGCCACTACCACCAGAACACAAACAGGAGTGGGAGATGTGGTGTAAATCCCTTAGCTGCCTACAAAACATCTCCAGTCAGCGCACGTATGTGCCCCTCTCCTTAGCCGCTGCTGCCAAAAGGGAACTACACATGTTTTCAGATGCATCCATACAGGCTATTGCAGCTGTAGGATACGTAAAAGTCTACAGCAGGGAGAGATGTCATGTTGGCTTCATTATGGGAAAAGCAAAACTGACCCCATTACAGAGCCACACTATACCCAGGTTAGAACTCTGCGGTGCCGTTCTAGCTGTAGAGATGGCAGAAATAATAACTAAAGCATTAGATCTTGAATTACAATCCACCACCTTCTACACGGACAGTAAAATAGTGCTAGGCTACATCCACAATCAACATAGGCAGTTTTACGTCTACGTAAGCAATAGGGTGGAAAGGATTAGGTGATCCTCACACCCTAACCAGTGGCGCTATGTAGCAACGGAGCAGAATCCAGCTGATCAAGCAACACGGTCCATTCCTGCTTCGAAGTTGGTAGATTCAATTTGGTTAACGGGTCCTGCGTTTTTGCTGCACCCTAACAACCAAAAGTTGAAAGTACCAGAGAACTATAAGCTGGCAGAACCAAACCAGGATAAAGACGTGCGGCCCCAAGGACACAATCATTCGCCTGAACGGAGCGTGACGTCGACTGCTCAGTTAACTTGCCTCCTTGCAAATGTCAAGGAAGCAATCAAAGCTTCTCCTCATCGTTCTCTGAACCCCGCGCATTTTGAACGCTTCTCCAAGTGGAGACCTTTAGTAGCAGGAGTGGCAAAAATAGTCAGTTTTCTGCACCGTAATATAAGCATCCTCGAAAGTCATCTCCAGGCCGAGAGAGGGATTCTTCGAAGCATACAACAAGATTCATATCCATTAGATTTTGCGTGTCTAGCAGCAAATAGACCTCTCCCTAAGAATAGTTCTCTCCTGAAATTGAATCCATTTTTGGACAGTCATAAATTGTTGCGAGTAGGAGGATGTATAGCCAATGCTGAGGTAGTGTTACACCTCAAACACCCTATTATCCTCCCAGCTCGTCAATACATCACACACCTATTAATTCAATATCACCACAATACCATCCACCATCAAGGCAGACATTTCACGGAAGGTGCAGTCAGAGCGGCAGGCCTTTGGGTCGTGGGAGCCAAAAGATGCGTCGCCATCATCCTGCACAAATGTCTACATTGCCGTAAACAAAGAGGGCCAACTCAACACCAACTGATGGCTGCCTTACCAGTCGAACGCCTAATACCTGCACCACCTTTCACCAATGTGGGCTTAGATGTATTCGGACCTGGGGTAGTATTGGCTCGTCGAACCAGAGGTGGACACGCCAATAGCAAATGTTGGGCTGTACTCTTCACATGTCTCAGCACCAGGGCGATCCACATAGAAGTCATTGAAGCTATGGATTCTTCTTCTTTCATTAATGCGCTAAGAAGATTCCAAGCCCATAGAGGACCAGTCAAAATATTTAGGTCTGATCGCGGAACTAATTTTATAGGGGCCTGTAAGGAATTGCAAATTGATGAAGGCATTCGTTCCGACTCACACATCGGCAAATACCTCCTAGCCCAAAATTGTACCTGGACTTTCAACACCCCCCCATGCATCTCACATGGGAGGAGCGTGGGAACGCATGATAGGCGTCGCCTGCAGAATCCTGGACTCTATGTTGACTATGACACCCAAACTCACGCACGAAGTTCTCACGACCCTCATGGCGGAAGTTGCGGCTATCATCAACGCACGACCTTTGGTTCCAGTATCTTCAGACCCTGAAAATCCAACCATACTCACCCCAGCAACTTTATTGACTCAAAAGACAGGCGATTGGCCAATACCAGCAGGAAACTTCACCATCAAAGACTCGTATGTACGAGAATGGAAGCAAGTTCAGCTACTGGCCAACACCTTCTGGAAAAGATGGAGGCAAGAGTATTTATCTACCCTCCAAGGACGGTGTAAGTGGAAGACCAAAGAGCCCAACCTACAAGAAGGCGACCTAGTCTTGCTGAAGGACAAAGATGTTCAAAGAAATCATTGGCCTATGGGACTCGTACAACAGACCATGTCTAGTCCCGATGGTCTCGTCCGCCAAATTGAGATTCAGGTAGTGAAACCACATGAGTCTGACTGTTAAAAAAATCTACACCAGACCAATCACTGACCTAGTTTTGTTGCTAAAGAAGGCCGACTTGGAAAACTGACCCTTCAGTTCCAGCTGTTGTTCCTGATTCTTCAGATCCAGATGCTCCTGATCCTGATTCTTCAGCTGTTCCTGTGTTTCCAGATCCAGCTGTTTATGTTTTCCAGGTTTTTCAGTTCCTGATTATCCTGTGAATCCAGTTCCCCTCGTTCCCGAGAAGCTTGGGTTCCAGTTTTTTCTGTTCCAGATTTGGCTCCAGTTTCCTTCACAGGCAGAAGATCCTGTCTCACTGGGAGACAAGACTGCATACCAGAACAATTGGCCCATCCACGTGATGAACTAGTCCACCCAGCTGAGATCCAGATCGTGAAGTCACGTGAGACAGGTCGTGACTCAAAGACACTTGTACCAGGCTGATCACCGATTTGGTCCATTGCTGATGAAGACTGAACCAGAAGATTAAACCTCAAATTATGTATTGTCTTATGCATTGTTTGATGTAACATTTGCTTATTCCCTTTAGCATAATCGTGCATGTTTTATGTTTACCTTATAGTTATGCATGTTTAATACCAAATTTTTATCTATTTAGTCACAAGTTAACCACAATGAGTATTGCATGCCTTGATGCTACGTTTTTACTATTTTAGTAGTGGAAATATAAATTTCCAAGCGGGGAGTGTTCTGACCCATATAGTTCTATGGCCGATATAGCTCTATGGTCCAGCTCTATGTTGGAATGTCTGGCAGTTATTGGGTTAAATGCTAGGTATGTGGACGGGTCAGTGGGAGGAGCCCCAAAGGTCATTGGGAGACCTCCTGGACACAAGCCACATGGAATCTCTTTGTCTGTAAGAAGCATGGGCCATGGAAGGTCATACAATAGCCTGTGTCATCATAAAGAGCAATATCTTCTTACCTAAAGAAGGATCTAAAAGATGAACAAACATGTATTTCCAGCAGCACCAATCTCAACGTGAACGCAAGTAATCTTTCTCATTAAAATATATTTGTTTATTATAAGATCGTTTCTTTTGAGTTAACTATCTGACTGGATTTGAAACAGAACACTTTAAATTTGGGTCAGAATAACTATACTATACTATACTATACTATACTATACTATACTATACTATAGGTCCCTTCCATCTTTATTATTATTATTATTATTATTATTATTATTATTATTATTATTATTATTATTATTATTATTATTATATTTTGGTCCAGGTTGTCCTTAATCATTCCCTTTCTCTTTCAGCATCCTGCAGAGAAATCCTGCATCCTCGGGATTTGTTAAACGGATACATTGGAGATTAATGCACCTCCTGGGATCAGCGGTGCCGTCAAACCTCTGATATATGAGCAGAATAAAAGAGCCTTCAAAATCTCAGCTCAGTTCTCTGTCAACTGTTCTTCCAACTTTGCCTCCTTGATCATCAGCAATGTCTCTTGCATTGGCTACAGCAGGATGTTCTTCTGCTGCTTTTGTTCGTCTTAAACGTCGGGTTATTATTTTTCTTCAATTATATGGTTTTCTAGAACATAACTATGTTCCCCTTACCCTTCCTCCTTCTCACCCACCTCCTTTGGAGACATGAAAAAAATGGGGGTAAAATTTTCATTTTCATTTCATATAGATCACCATGATTCTTCTTGACCTTGGCACCTGCCTTGCCTAACATCAAAACATATCTTGATGCTACATAATCTTGACAGTGGAGGTCAGGACTGTCATATTTTCTAAACTTAGTCTGATATAGCATAGATAGAATAACAGAGTTGGAAGGGACCATGCAGGTCATCTAGTCCAACCCCCTGCCTAAGCAGGAGACCCTACACCATTTCTGACATATGGCAGTCCAGTCTCTCCTTGAAAGTATTTTTTTATGCTGATATTGTCTGTTTTCTACTATATCTTGATTTTTCTGTTCTCACATTAATTTTATGTTGTGAAGTAAGCTGAATGAGGATTACGGCTGAAGACAACTCAGATTTTAATGGCGGAGTTGGGATTTCATCCTAGGATTCTTTACTTCTCTACTATAAACTCTTATTTGACCAGCTCACCTATTCAGCTCTAAGCTCACCAATGTCATCTGTCCATCAAAATGGTGCAGGTTACACCTTTAGTTAACTGGGCAACCTATTTGGTAAAGACAGGCATCAGCATCCTTTTAAAAACCATCTCATTTGCATGCTAATTGTATTCCTCACCTCTAGGGATTTAAGAGAGGCCAGGTTGAAGCCAATGACTGATTGATTCTTTCAGGAAGATTGTCTAATTGTCCAGTATGGCTTGTATTCTTCTACTCTTCACCATCCTTTAATCCTTTGGTGAGACCAACAGAATCAGGGGAAAGAAGGGTTAATTGTTGTGAGGGTCTCCATGTGGAATGCAGTGCAGGAGAATGTTGGGCGTGGTTTGGCTGTATAAGGTAGTTTCACTTGATGTTCCTTAATTCCATGTTCTCTCTTATTCCCTTAATTCCATGTGCTCCTTCAGGGGCCAGTATCCAGCAGCTGCAGAGCTTGAAAGATCCAGATTTTGTAGCTCAAGCAGGGACAATCACCATGTCCTGTAGATACGATGGTGGAAACATCACTGACAACAACTACCCACGATGGATCCAGCAGAAGTCAGAGGAGGTTCCAAGGCTCTTAATACACAGCACCAGCAGCAGGCCATCAGGCGTTCCAGCCCGTTTCTCTGGCTCCAGGTCAGGGAACACCATGTCCCTGACCATCACAGGGGCCTTGGTGGAAGATGAGGCCACTTATTATTGCTTAGTTTGGATTGGGGACGGGTGCACAGTGCTTGATTCAGATAGAGAAATGAGACAAAAGCCCTTCAAAGGAAGTAAAACTCTTTCATAGGTTTGGTTTCCCTTCCAATAAAGAAGAGCTTCAGCCGATCAAGAAATGACATGATTGAATCTTCTCTTCTGTTTCTTAAACAGGAACATCTCTTTCTAAACTCACCATCAAGTACTCAAGTGGGTCTTAGAGACAAGGAAAAAATGCCAGACATGGTTCATCCTGGTAAACCTGAAGTTAAACATGTAAGTAATAGTAATAGTAATAAAATTGGAAGGGACCTTGGAGGTCATCTAGTCCAACCCCCTGCTCAGGCAGGAAACCCTACACTATTTCGGACAAATGGCTGTCCAGTCTCTTCTTAAAAACTTCCAGTGTTGGAGCATTTGCTGCTTCTGGAGGCAGGCTGTTCCACTGATTAATTGTTCTCACTGTCAGGAAGTTTCTCCTTAGTTCTAGGTTGCTTCTCTCCTTGATTAGTTTCCACCCGTTGCTTCTTGTCCTGCCTTCAGTGCTTTGGAAAATAGCTTAATTCCCTCTTCTTTATGGCAGCCCCTGAGATATTGGAATACTGCTATCATGTCCCCCCTTGTCCTTCTTTTCGTTAAACTAGACATACCCAATTCTCGCAACCGTTCCTTATATGTTTTAGCCTCCAGTCCCCTAATCATCTTTGTTGCTCTTCTCTGTACTCTTTCTAGAGTCTCAACATCTTTTTTACATCGTGTGACCAAAACTGGATGCAGTATTCCAAGTGTGGCCTTACCAAGGCATTGAAGAGTGGTATTAATACTTCACGTGATCTTGATTCTATCCCTCTGTTAATGCAGCCTAGCACTGTGTTGGCCTTTTTTGGCAGCTGCAGCACACTGCTGGCTCATATTTAAGTGATTGTCTACTAGGACTCCGAGGTCCCTCTCACAGTTACTACTATTGAGCATGGTGCCACCTATGCTGTACTTGTGCATTTGGTTTTTCTTGCCTAAATGTAGAACCTTGCTTTTTTCACCATTGAATTTCATTTTGTTAGTTAGTGCCCAGTGTTTAAGTCTGTCCAGATCCTTCTGTATCTGAAGCCTGTCTTCTGGAGTGTTGGCTATTCCTGCC
>NW_024098153.1:0-4227 GCF_016545835.1 Crotalus tigris | reverse complement strand
TGAATACAATCAGTGAAAGCAACCTATACCCTCTACCCCTCATGAAAGACATGCTTTCACACCTATCGAAAGGGAAAACTTTTTCTAAACTAGACCTAAGGGAAGCTTACTATCGCGTGAGAATTAAGGAAGGGGACGAATGGAAGACTGCATTTAACTGCCCCATGGGGTGCTATCAATTCAAAGTCTTGCCATTTGGATTACAAAGGGGCCCTGCAGTCTTTATGCAATTAATCAATGACATTCTAAGGGAGCACCTATTTAAGGGGGTCCTTGTTTACTTGGACGACATTCTTATCTTTACTGAAACAAAAGAAGAACACGTCAAACTTGTCAGAGCGGTTTTAAAGAAAGGCTACCCGCTGCCACAGCTCTCCCGACTTACCTCTCTCATCTGCGTCTGTACTGCGAGCCGCTCACCTATATGCCAAACTCTCAAAATGCGAATTCCACCAGGAAAGGATAGACTACCTAGGCTATCGCATATCCCCACAGGGCATTGAAATGGACCCAGAGAAGGTCAAAGCAGTATTGGGCGCCACCCCGCACAAGAAAGCAAATACAAAGTTTCCTGGGCTTTGCAAACTTTTACCGCCAATTCATCCCCTCATTTGCCCAGATAGCCTTGCCCCTCACTAACTTACTAAAAATGAAGGGAGCATCCTCAGTAAAACCTAGCCAGCCACTAACATGGACAATGGAGGGCCAAGCAGCGTTTGAGAGACTAAAGAGACTTTTTTCTGCCGAACCAGTACTAAGGCACCCAGATATGGACAAGCCCTTCATAATACAGGCAGATGCAAGTGATGTGGCAGTGGGGGCTGTGCTATTACAAGAAAATAATGATGCACTATTGCAACCCTGTGCATATACATCCAAGAAACTCACGGAAACAGAACAGCGCTGGCCCGTATGGGAGAAGGAGGCTTATGGGATATGTTGGGCATTACTCACGTGGCGACAGTTCCTGGAAGGCAACAAAATCCCCTTCCAGGTGTGGAACGATCACAAAAATTTAGAAGCCCTGAAAACGTCCAGGAAACTCAATCCCAAACAAGCCCGCTGGTCTCAGCATTTTCACCAGTTCCAGTTTAAGCTCAAACATTTACCAGGGAGAAAGAACTTCCTGGCAGAGGCTCTATCTCGCATGCCCCAATATCACAGCGCACGAACCACAGACTCTAGACCAATAATGGCAGAGTCACAACTGGCAGCACCAGTAACCACAAGAACCCAAGCCAAAATAAAACCACAACTGGACAGCCCAACTGGGATTGAATTCAGAAAAAGTTTGGAAACAGATGAATGGTTCCAGAAAAACAAACATGTGTGCACACTGAGAGACGGATTGCCTTGGGTAGGGGAAAAGTTATATATACCAACAACTCAAAGACTAACTTTCATGCACCTTTGCCATGACACAAACTCAGCAGGGCATTTTGGATTTGTAAAAACTTTACACTTAATTAAACGGCAATTTTGGTGGCCATCAATAAAAAAGGACATAGAAAGTTATGTTGCCAGCTGCCCAACCTGTGCATCAGCAAAGAGGTTGCAAGGGAACTCGCCAGGGCTGTTACAACCAGTGGCAAGTCCCTCAGCCCCCTGGAGGGAAATAGCCATGGATTTTATAGTGGAATTGCCTGAAAGCAATGGGAATACTGTTATCTGGACAGTCACGGACGCTATTTTTCAAACAGTGCACTTTATCCTTGCAAAAATTCCACTGCAAAGCCCCCCCTTTTTTTAAATCGAAAACTTTCATCCAGCACATTTACAGATTTTCAGGGGGCCCCCACGCATCTCTCTGATGGGAGTGCAATTTACGTCTGCATTTTGGAAGGAATTTTTATCCCTCTTAGGGACCACTCAGGGATTGACATCTAGCCACCACCCTCAAGGAGATGGACAAGCGGAACGCTGCCAGTCGATACTTGAGCAATATTTGAGATGTTTTTTTAAATTTCCAACAGAGTGATTGGACGGACTTACTTCCTTTTGCAGAAGTTGCCTACAATAATGCAGTCCACTCCAGCACAGGCTACACTCCTTTTCAAATAGCCAACGGCCAAAGTTTCAACCCTATGCCAGAGTTAACCCCAAAAGAACCAACGATCCCTTCACTGAAAGAATGGATGGCAAACCTACAAAACACCTGGCCAATAGTCAGAAAATCACTAGATGAAGCTAGGCGGGCATACAAAGCACAAGCGGTATAAAACAGGTTAGCCTACAACCATTCATTATAGGAGAAATTGGTGTACTTATCTACAAAATTACCTAAGAGTCCCCTACAGGCCCTGTAAAAACAACTTTGGGACCAAAATATAGTAGGACCTTTCCCAATTATAAAGGCTCATACAATCCAGTACCAGTTAATTAGAATTACCGCAAAAACCTCAGGCAAATACAGCACCCAATTTTCATTGGCATGCGTGCTGAAAAGATAGCATAGCAGGTCACCTCTACGGCTCTTAACTAAACGGGGTACGGCCCAAAATCCCCCCCCCACCACCTCCAATCATGGTGGAGGGGGAACAACACTTCGAAATAAAAGAGATCCTTGACTCTAGGAGATATCGTGGAACAACTCAGTACCTAGTTGCCTGGAAACACCTCCCTGCCTCACAAAATGAGTGTGTCCATAAACGTCACGTCAGAGCCCCGAAGCTATTGAAGAAGTTTCACACAGAGTATCCTAACAAGCCTAACTAAATTTTTTTACTTGTGTTTTTTTTCAGGTGGATCTCTCTTATTGTTAAGAGGGGCCGGATGTCAGAATCCAATCATATTTCATCTTTAATTATCAAATATAGAAACTCCCAATTCTGCCTTCTTTGGATTCTGCCATAAGAGGGAGAGAAGGGGGAGAACAAAGGGTCTTTATGGCCCTCACTTCCTTCAGTAGACTTCAAAGAGCTGAATGCTGAATGTGTGTTTATTGTAACCTATTGTAACCTCAAAGCGTTAACACCAGAGAACATTAGCATTAACAAAGAAGAGTATTTGCCTTTCATGTAGTTATCTGAAGTCTCCATCCAGACAGAAGAAAGAAGAAACGGGGTGGAATTGTGATACTTGAAACTATCACTGGGAAGGGGGGTTGATTGGGTGGGACTACTGGGGAACCCCTTAAAACCTTGAATGGGAGAGCTTGGACCCCAAGTCCTGTCTAGCATGCCTGCAACCATTTTCTCTTAATAAAGGATTCCTGTTGGAAGAATTATTCCAAGAGTTCTGTCTTCTTAAGATGCAAAGTGGGGTGGGTCCTTACAGTGCTACTAATACTTCACATGATTTTGATTCTATGCCTCTGTTATCCCTCTCACAGTTACTATTTTTGAGCCAGGTTTTACCTAATCTGTACTTGTACCTTTGGTTTTTCCTGTCTAAGTGTAAAACCTTGCTTTTCTCCACATTAAATTTCATTTTGTTGGATAGGGCCCATTGTTCAAGTCTGTCAAGATCTTTTTAGATCTTGAGCTTGTCTTCTGGTGTATTGGCTATTCCTGCTAGCTTAGTGTCATCTGCTAATATGATGAATTCCCCTTCTATTCCCTCATCTAAGTCATTTATGAAGATATTGAAGAGTACTAGGCCTAAGACAGAACCTTGTGGTACCCCACTGCTTATTTCCCTCCATGTAGATGTAGTACATTAAGAACTACTTGTTGAGTACAGTTTGTCAGCCAGTTACAAATCCATTTGGTGGTGATGCGCTCTATCCCATATTTTTCTAGCTTACCAAGAAGTAGGTTGTGATCTACTTTGTTGAATGCCTTACTGAAATCTAAGTATGTCCACAGTATTTTGCTGGTCTACTAATTTAGTCACTTTGTCAAAGAATGAAATAAGATTGGTGTTGCATGTTCTGATTTTAACAAACACATGCTGGCTTCTAGTTATAATTTTATTTGTTTCTCGATGTTTGCAGATCTGTTTTTTTAATTATCTTTTTCAGGATCTTCCTAGGAATTGGTGTTAGTGTCAACCATCCCATTGGTATGTACAATAAAAGAAACTCCTGGGACAGTTTTTTTTTCAAGAGTATAACTTTACTGACAGATCCATATAGGTACAGAAGAAGCAAAGCCAGTTCTAAGGATTTGGTGTGAAATGCAACATAGTAAAAAGCCCTTTTCCTTTCCCAGGCTGCCCAGTGTCCACTGTCCACCAATCCATTAGCATTTTATTTTGGGAAAACATTCTGCACTTTTTGAAAGTCTT